>NC_060246.1:154747174-155051995 GCF_921293095.1 Ischnura elegans
CTCATGAACTAAAGCTCGTATTTCCAAGGTCTGACAGAATAGGTAAAATGAGTGAAATACTTTTTCGAAAAGATAAGTACAGAGATTAGTTTCTTTCGTAGGATGCCGGCGAACTAAAATAAAATCAGGCCATTATCGTAATACAATGTACACTTTAATATATCCGTGAAATAAACGGTTAAAGACTTCCCGCCATATACCTTTTGAGGCTCCTTTCGGGTTTTAATACATAAATACAGGGTGGAGAAAAATTATCTCACGAAGCTTTTACCCTAGATAGCTGATGTCAGTAGGAACCAGAATTACCAATGACGTTTGGGTCAAAAACAGACCATTATTAAACTACAAAAAATTAGAGCCAAGCGCCACAATTGGCCTAGGGTTTTCCCTGTTGCTGGATGCTCAGGGAAACTAATGACTTCAAATGCTTTGGCTGCCGGAGATCACAATGCAGGCAAGTTTAAAACTGGTGCGTTATCGTCCTTAACATCATCAGCAATTTTGGTTCCTACGAGTATCATGATCCGGTTAAATTTGGGTGATATAATTCTTCTCCACCTTGTATGTAGATGTGCAGCTTAGTCAAAAAAAATCAACAAAAGGACCTACAGCTCTACCCGAAGCACCAAATTATGTTATGCTCATTGCCTACGATCTCTTAAAGTTTACCGTGCACAATAATATCCATATCCCCCACTGGCGAATTTAGATAGAATCCAACAAGAATATAAGTACTCACCCAACACGATCCAGATGACGATGGCATTTCCAGGGGCGGCCACGAGCAGCATGAATGAGAAGACGATGATCCAGGGGGCCTTCTGCCACGGGGGAAGGATGAACGGCCTCCGGATCCCCTTTGGGCCCCCCGCCGAGGGCCTGACTCCTCCATCGCCCTTCTCCAGGAACGGGATGAGCTTGGAGATGGAGGGAGAGGAGGAGGAGGAAGGCGGGAAGAGGCAGGCGGCCACCGCCGCCCGCAACAGTCGCTCCTCCTCCTCGTCCTCCTCACCGCCGACGTGCAGGCCAGAGACCGAGAACGAAGGGAAGGTCGCGTTCTCTAGCGCCGAAGTCGCGTTCTGCATGCTCAGCAGCCGAGCCGTGCAGTTGTACAGCAAGCCCCACGCGTCGTCTTCGTCCTCCGGGAGCGGGGTGGCCTCGTAGTCCTGGTCCTCGGAGTGGGCATCCAGCCACGAGTGCATCATCTTGAACGCTTTATTGTTTCTACAACACGCCGATTATACTTATTTAAACCTTGCGTGATGCGCTGTATAATATTCTGCGTCACGGAAACCTCAGGATTGGCTTCAAACTTTAATATCGTGGTGGACACACGGGCACAAACAATTTATAATTGTATTCCATCATCTTAAACGATTCACTATTTGTGCCACAAACTAACCCCGATTATGTTTATTTAAAACTTTTACCTTATGTGCTGCACTATATAATACTCCCAACTGTGTCACAGAAGCCTCTGGGGAAGCTTTTAACATAAATATCCTGGTAGAAACACGCGAGCGTAATTCTAGTTATAATTTTATTGTATTGAAAGGATTGTTGTTTTTACCCCTTACTAACCCCGATTATATTTATTTAATCTCCTCGGTCCTGGCTTATTGTATAAAACAGATCGACGTTGGATTTGTTTCACCGCTTAACTAAGTAAAATGTCATTATTGCAACTAGTGCAGGCGTCATGACATACAGAAGCATGATTCACAGAAATCACTAATGTTGTTTTTTTAGCATATAATTAACCAGAAATATGTCGATACGTCCTGATATTGAGGAGGTTAAACATTTTAAATTTTTGACATGAACAATATACTACTCGCAACTGCGTCACAGATACCTCAGTGGAGGCTTTAAACTTACGTATCACGGCAGAAGCACGGGCACGAAGAAGTTCTAGTTTAAGCGTTGTGAATGATCAACGTGATATCGAGAAGAGCTTCCGTAGCTTGATGTAAGTGTGCACAAAAAATAAAAGCATAATTTCGATGGGGAAATTTGTGTTTGGTATATTTTCACCATGGAATAATTTAACACCCTCAATCACGTTTGATTTAATGCACTAAAAAAATCGTTGCAATATACTAACAGCTCTTCTGTCGATTTTAAAAAATAAACAGAAAAAAACTATTTGAAGTTTATTTAAGATATCGAAGCGTGGTCCAAATCTTCCTTGTTCACTTTTTGAAACACCAACACCGTAATTCGTGTATTTTCTCCCTATCTTGAGCACTGGCTCTCTTGGTAGTTAA
The DNA here is from genome assembly GCF_921293095.1 of Ischnura elegans. NCBI lineage: Eukaryota > Metazoa > Arthropoda > Insecta > Odonata > Coenagrionidae > Ischnura > Ischnura elegans. Next base: position 154,749,442 of record NC_060246.1, read on the forward strand.
ATGTCAATCGCCCTAAAAGCAATTCACCTTTAAACTTGAGTGGAGGTCAACTTGCTCAACCGGCCAATAAAATGTGGGTAAAGACTCAGGAGTGGCAGAATATCCTGATAATACTGAAAATTTTACACTTAGCATCATCTCGGGTTAATTTTTAGGGAGTTCGATTCTTTTGAAGCCTAGAACATTGACAATTATATCTGAAAGGTGTGGTATAAAGACCATTTCGCACTTGTTTTTTCTCGTAACTTGATTCTCTTTTTGGGTTTCAATCAATAGAGAGCTTCAATACCTCGTTTTAGTTTTTAATTTCGCCTACTCATATTGTTACCCTGTGTTTGTGATCCCTCCGTGTGGGTCACAATTTACCCTGCGTATCACTTTCATAGCCCATCTCTCACTCACTTTGCTCGTTATAAATATATTTCCACTATGTTTTCGTTGGGCTAATTGTTTATTGGCCTGTATAGATGATTTAACTCCCTCTTTGTCGATGAGTAGCCAAGAATAATGTGATTGGGAGTACAGTCTCTATGATTTGACATCGATGATGCAAGCTAAACGTTCGCCGCTCGCAAGCTCATCTGTCGTTTGTTCTTGGGAGTATAATACTTAGTGTAATCATCGATCCGTATACTTCAGTCAAGTAAAGAGTATTTTAATCGTTGCTCTCGTATGATATAGGCATTACTGGTCCTCATTATGCGATGAAGTACTCTAGGAATCGTTGCACTGACTCAGTTGATAGCGGAAATTAAAACCGCTCTCTGAAATACACGAAGGCCAATTTCCTCCAAATGTGTTTTCTACGTTTCGCTGAATAATCTGTGAAAACTTTTAGTGCATTTTTTCCAGTGATGTGCACTGTATGGTATTCTCAGTAATGGAAGAAAGGGCACATGAAGAACTCAACTCCGGTTATTTTCACCGAGTCACTGAATTCACAACTGGAGGCAAGTCTATTTTTGGGGATCGTCCACTTTGTTGAGGGCTATGGTTTTTTCACTGCAGCGAATGTATCACTCTATAAACGAAGAAAAAGATGAAGTCACAATTGAGATTTTGTCCGCATATGTTTAAGCTACTTGGATCATAACCACTAGCCTCAAGCCTGGTCATTTCATATGTTGCTTCGTCGGATATTGTACACACCTAAAATATTCTGTTTCTCTTAGCTATCGCCCTCGTCTGACGCATTTAAAATTTTCCTTGTCAAGTAGATTAAATCCTTGGAGTAACGTTGCTCTTTCTAAAATTTTATATTATCAGTCTCGGCCCAAACTCCGCCCAAGATGGTGCGATTTAATTTTGGCGAAGGTTGGACACTGTTTGGACTCTGTTTTGTCATTGGAATGGGATATCGCCGCAATTGCGTAGCCCAGTTTCGCGTGCGTCTTTTTGCTTTCAATAGGTGTTCGAGAAGGACAAGAAGTCGTATTTTAGCCGTCGTCCTCGTTTCCTGGAATTGGCTCAACCTAGTAAATTTGGTACTGTGTTATACTTTGTATCCGCACGTGCAACGTTTTGCGTGATCCTAAGTGAGACTTACTTCACTGAATCTCTACGTTGTGATCTGAATTGGTCCTAAAAGTGGACTTAAATCTACGAGGCAATCTTCTTGAACGGTCATTTTCATGAAACTATTTACCACCTTTATGCATAGCGTACTCAAAGGAACACCTTCCCAAGTGCACTACACGGTAGATGTCATAATAGTTAGTCAATTTATAGACCAAGCACGCGATGAATATCTCCTCTGTTTCAATGCACTTCTTGGAAAAAATATAGTGGTAATGCAAAAATAGCGGTGACTACAGAAATGGACAGCTTTTAGCTTTCAGAATGCAAGTAGTTCAGCAGTCTAGCGACGGTATATTCTCTTAACTCTCTTAGGACTCTTGTTTATGCTTGCCAAAGAGATGCTTCAGTAACTGTGGCTACTGGGATTTGATAGAAATAATTCAATTGGACTAATTTTCAATATTTGCTGCCACGAGGAAACATGTTCACCCCTATTTTTATTCCATCTAATTGTAATTGCTGACGGTCAGGTTCTCTAGCATTTTAATCACTGTAACAGCTATCACACTTTAACTGAGGGTTCTATCCGAATGAGGATATTGGAAACGTCGAAATGATTTCAAAAAGGACACGCAATACTCATGGTTTATATATCTTACGTATTGTTTTTGCACAGATTATTCAATAAATGTTTCCTATTATTGTTCAGAAATTTTTTTCTTTTGGATTCCAAATCTTCGCTACAAATTATATTTTTGACAGCTGCGGGAAACCAAGGTTTGGGACTAAGTTTTATTCTTTGAGCCCTTTATTAAATGGACATGTTTATTCACTACACCACTTTTAACAAAATTTTATGTATAACCACAAGCAACGGATATATTTTTGATGAATTTTTAATTTATTCACGCGAAGCCAATCCCATTCATTCAATTGTATTATGTATCCTTTGTACATGCGTAGCTTTGTTATTTCATAAAGTGGATCACACGTCTACCCACCAGTTTGGATTATATTGTCTATTACTCGTGTGATTATTCCTTACGAATTTTAGAGCAACTTTTTTAAATTGCCATGGGAAAACCCAACTCGATTATGAAGTGTAAATGGAGGATAGTAACGTATGGGAACAAACTCTATGATTGCTGAAATCCGTAGCAAGTAAAATCTTGGAGCACATATTTAATTGCCTCTCTTCAGATAACAGAGATCAAGCATAAACTATTTGACCGCTGCTTAAATGTAATTGCTTTTTAAAACTGTCGATTTCTGTAATCACCGCTATTTTTGCATGCACTGATATAAAAATCAATGATGTTAGTGTGACTTACAGGTAGAAGTCCTTTTCATGAAATGCTGTTTATAAACGTTTTTACTTGGTAACTTAAAGGATGATTCTAATTGAACAACCTCACGAAAGAAATAAGAATTTATCTCACCTATGAAAGTGAAAAATAAGATTTTTATAAAAGTTTTGTTTACAAATAGTTATTAGTAAAGATTGCATTCATGACTAAGTTAAATATTTTATTTATTGGCATATTACACTTTTTCAGAGCTAAGAGCCTCAATTGATAAATTTTTCTTCGCATTATATGTAGTTGTTAAAATATTCAATAGCAAATTTAAAGATGGCGTGAAATCATAGGAATGATGAGCTCAATTGGTTGCTGTAGTAACAAAGGGAGTTAAAAAAAATTAATTAATTGATTCCTTACAAAAATATACTCTATTTCTCCTTGGTATTTTCCGCTAAAAATTTATGCACAAAGTTGAATCCTTTTTTTAGTTGTGAAGGAATCATAGAATAATAGTTTTCAAATATCAAATTTCTCCGTTAACTTTTTGGATTTTTATATTTTTTCGCATCAAGTCAATTTTATTATGCATTTAATGAGTTTATTATTAAATTCCATCTCTGTGAACTGATAAATTAAGGAAATTTCGGCGAAATTACTATTTTCACAGGAAATGCAGCTGGTTTTCGCAGCCCTATTTGATTTACAAATCGATAACTCAGAATATATGAAATAAATTATTTTTTTAAATTCAGGATGAGATGTGTGCCGAGTTAAATATTCCTTTTATTCGGCGAAGAAGTGATTTTAAATTGCATTAAGATCTCTATCGCATAGATATCATCACGCGCATATCGTAAATAAGGAAGTTTTTGGGAATCGGGCATTTTTATAGATATCTCTGGTTGGCGACACGATATTCAGTAGCATCAAACTTGCTAATTAGGCCTTCCTTAGCCTATTATAATTATTAAAAATAACCCGGAAAACGTAACCAGCTAGACGATGTGCAAATTAATAACCCAATGCCTTGAAACTTGCTGTTCCGTGAAATAATTCGAAGTAGCAAATATGTTGTTTGGACTGGAGACGCTCGGCTAAGCTTGCCTTTCTTTTTTTTTATCCCGAAGATTTTAAAACTTTTTTTCGATTGCACCTGCGTATATTTTTTTCGTCAATAGATATATTTGAATTTTAACTCTTCACGACCGATATTTTGAATGCGGAAAGCTCAGGAAAACCTTTGGGGTCTTCAATCAAACGGGTGAAAGAGGACACAAAATCTGTTATTGGTATTCATGCTTGGAAGCTATCCAAGGTAGAGTGTTTGCGGGGCGAAGAAAAACTTTTTGTGTGCACAGGATTGAGAAGCCGGTGTATTTCCCAAATGATGAAGACGTTATTACCTATGATCTCAGTGTACGTTGAACTTGCTAACCCTACAACCTTTTTCTTTTACGATCACTCACGATGCACGAAGAAAATGCACGCTCCGTTGACGGGTGCGACGTGCTTTTCAGGGTCACTCGCTTAGGTCACTATGGCCGCTTGCTCGCCGATATTGTTATCAGTTGCGCTCTCCTAACAGCCTAAGCTCATATTTAGGTGGAACTACCTCCAATATCACTCTCCTCCATTTAACCAATGGACAGCTATTTTTTTCAAACTTCAGTTAGAAAATTTGGTCAGGAGATAAATTTTTTGTCAGAGAAGAGAGGTCGTTTTTTATCCACAGGGGTGCACAGAAGAATTTTAGGGCTGGAATTTCACTTGAGGTGTCACACAGAGGACAAAATCAACACCGTTTATTCTTGGGAGCATCCACCAAGAATATACTGTCCACTTTTTCAATCACTTATCTTCAGCATACATTCGTCACCCCACTTTGTAGTACAAACCTTTTGCTAGTCACGCTTCACACCTATTGAAGGGTTTCAGATGGGTATAAAGGGTCAAATTGCGTTTTGTAAGACCGCAACAGACAGATATGCACAGACGTGTATTGGTGCAGACGAATTTGCACTTTCTTCCTTCTTCACTATCTAACTCTAATTAATACCTCTAACACAAGTAACACTTTGAGAGGTTGATAAGTATCACGGTATTCTGGGTGACAGCACTTTCTCTTTCGTCACGAGTGAAAAGGTATTTGTTTGGCTGTGACACTTGTGGTCTTTGACAGCTGCTTGAAAATTTTTCACAAGAAAATGAAACTCGCTTTGCGCTTGAAAATAGTTTTAAAAACTTTTTGTAGTTCAAAAAGAATCAGCTTTCAGCTACAAACACTTACGAAAAAAGAAGCATTCGGAGATTGGGCCAGGTAAAAATAATGGCGGGTCGGAGAAAGCGCGACAAAATTTACCCGCTCCTCAGTTGTCGAAAACCTCTTCGTAAGGACGAAGGGAAATTATTTCTGTTTGATTAACAGGGGAGGTTGTGATGAGGTTGATATTTGTGGATATCCGTCGGAGATCATCCGGAAATATATCGGGACGAGATGGTACGCCTCGCTCCGTTTACCGTAGCTTTGAAAGTTCGTCGGCCGCTCCTCGCGCGTTTCCCGCGAAGTTAGTCGGGGTGGGCGACGGAAGAGCGAGCTGGGTGGATAGACCTCGACGCTCAGCTTCTCCGGCGTCGTGTGCCCTTCCCCAGAGGCTGCGGGATCCAGCGCGCATCCCTCTCCCCTACCATCCCTACCTACAACCCTCCCCATCCCTCTCCCCAACCCCCAATTCCTCACTCCCCCACCTCCTCACTTCTTTTTCCGAACATCCCCCCTCTGTCTCCATAACGGTCTATGGTCTCCACATTGCGTGCTGGCAAAGAATATTATTGTCATCATTATTATTTCTATGTTTTTTTATCTATCCATTAAATATAATAATTTTTTAAAGGATTTTATCGTGTACACTGCGATAAATCCACAAGTACCCGTCGTTCACGCGAGGTTCTCTTCCAACGAGCCCTGCGTCATTTCTTTGCCTCTTCATCCCAACTAAAATTGTCATTGCTTTTATGATTCATGGCCCCTATTGTATGTGTTGGGCCTTTAACTAATTCAGATGGAGAAACTGTAAATGAATGTTTTTAACGGCAAATATCTTCTCTCTATCTCTTCGGTCATATCGGAGTCGTGGCAGAAAGTAAATAGTTGTTAGTAAAAATTAATGGGCTGTCAAAATAGTCGATGTAATCCAGTTTCTCTGATAACCTCTTTTTATCTAGAATACTACCCGCTTTTACCATGAGAGAATGTATAAAAAAATTAACAAAAAACTGGAAATGGGATACCAAAGTAGCCTATAATATTTCCTATATTTGTGTCTTTCTTATTCTCCTACGTTAGATGTTTAAGCAGAATTGTCTTCTTTTATAACTCCTAGCCAATTTTCTTCCTCCTTGTCACCTCCATCCTTGTAATCGTTACGAAGGGTTCATTGTAAATTTCAGTTTAAGTTTCCTATTTTTATGCTAACTTGTTGGTTGAAATAAATAACTATCCCTGTAGTAAAATTGTATTCTTCTCTAAAATCACGTCCTCGCCACTCTTCCCAAGTATCAAGGACTTCATAGTCTCAGGGATTAAATTATTCTGAACGCAACTGTGAGGAGTTAGTACAGTTCATGATCGTAGAAAAGTGGCATGTACTTGGAAATTTTTCACCTTGACTTTATTACTAAAAAATATTTTATCGGGAGAAGTAATTCATGGCGGAAAGTTATGACATTAACTTTGCAAAAAAATAAAAATTTAATGTGAAATGCCTTATGGCATGTGAACGCGGGACAATAATGTTTCCACATTGATAAATTTGGCCGAATGGAATGGCATACCGCGTAGCTTTTTTGCAGTGCTTTTCATTTCGTGTATTATGTGCGTTTTCCTGAGAAAATGTTTATAGAAATAAATGTTTGTGCATATATCAGAAATTCTTTTCGATCATTATGAAAAAGTTTTCTCTGAACTGGAAAATTAAATTTTTCTTCAAATATCTCTTCGTTAATGTTTTAATTATGAGCAATAACATTTTTATCAACAAAATTGGTTGACTTGCTTGCGCAGAGCTCACACGTGTGCAATACTTTGTTCATGAAATCAGCCTTAGTTAATAACGAATCGAAATGTACCTAGTGCATGCATACAAAAAGTTTTCGTGTTACATCATCGCCAATCGAAAGCTTGAGATATTTGTTACTCTGTCCATAGATTCATGATTCGTATGTTTTGTATTTGTACCATAAAAAAATCTTAACTCTTACAATTTTTGTTCCTCGAGAAAATTGTATTCCGGTGTATTTTAGAAATTCCTTCCTTTCTATCCCAGCAATAAGTTGGTTTAGCCGTAGGGCATGTCTGAGAGCACTTTTGAATAGTTTTTAGACCACGTCTCATTCCCGTCGATCTGTAAACGAAAATTCAGCCGAAAACATGATTTTCTTCAGACCTGGCTATATATCTCGCAATATTCCCCCCTGCCCTCCTTTCAAAAGCATTCCTCCGCGCTGTAAAGCGATTGATTTTGTTTCAAGTGGGGAAATTGTAATCAAATTCCCGTCGCAAGCGTCTTTCTTTCTTGACTACGTCTTTTCAAGACCTCAGGGCGTTTATCCGAGCGTGACTGAAGAACTTACTCTTAGATTTGTGATCTCTTGTCTCTTACTAAAACATTCAGGTGGTTACGTTAACGAAATGCCTCCTGCCTGCAGACGCCTGAAGGTAAAAGCAATCGTCACAAGAAGCGTATTAATTTTCACGTTGGACTTTTGTTTTGCAGTCTCCCGCAGGCGACGGTGATTTCCCAGCACAATCCAATTTCTCCGTGGAGCTGACATCATCGGAAATGATATCATCTATCTACTCCGCTCCGCTTGGAAAACTGTTTATCGCTTAACTCCGCTTTTGAAAATATCGTAAAAATGTTGTCCTTGCCATGGGAGGTGACCCTGGGCAACAATCTGTAAACCAGCGTGAACCAAGTGCACACTTACATGCGGATTGAAGTGCATATATGAGATTGAGTGAGAAACTTTAGCATTATTGATGCCTCAAACGAGTAAAGTAGATAATAAATTTAGCAATTAAGTTCAATGTTCAACCATCTCTTTTACAAAAACCTCTGGTCAAAATATCTTAAATCTGGTCGTGAAAAAAATCGTTTTACATTAGAGCTATTTAGCCAAAAATACAAGGTATTAGGTTCAAAGTCTTTGGTAGTTTCCTATTTATGCTTCCCTCATGCTTTCTTAAATATTATCTTCAGTATTTTAGCTAATATTATCTATTTGTCCAGCTAGATGTACGAATCAGTTGGTCAATTTATGTAATCCCTTTAAGATGCATTGGTGAAATTGATAACTGGAATGAATGTAAAAATGTTTTTTAGCACAACGATTTTATAATTTAGTGGTTAGGTATGTGAACGCATATTACCTTCATATTAAATCCCTTAGCATAATGAAATAAGAAATGTTCATTTATCTTTTTTTCAATGTTCGGCACTACTAAAAGGAACAAACCTGGCTATAAGTGTGGTCTGACATGTAAAGTGCATCATAATAATTAGTAGCACTAAGATGAAACCCTTTTTTACCGCTGTCACCAGACCTGGTCGGCGGCAATGTGCCGAGGATATTAAAATATACCAGCCACAGCCCCAGCAATTTCAGCCTACCCTCAGTAAACCTAACGTTGGAATTTTCATTTATAGATTCCCTAATGTAATTCATTTTGTTTTAGTTTTTGCTATCTAGGTGGAATTTTCTGACGAAGTTCTGCACGATGCATAAATCCTAACACCAATTTTCTTAAATACCTGCCATAGCTCTGACAATTTTGGGCATATCCAGTGAACCTTAAAGATGACCTTTCCATATTGTCTTTCTGAGTGCCTGCTAAGAATTGCATCTGTAAGGGGCGTGAATGACGCGTAAGTAGGCATCCATTTAGGCGTGTGAAATCACGGAACATATTAATACACCTGTTGAAAGTCAGAGAATGCTGCTCGCTGCTCCGCGTGAAAGTTTGTGGAATCTTCTTAAATGGGTAAAATATCGCACCACTCGTAAGACTAAATATTTGAGGAAAAATCATACGAACTTCCGGCATGTTTTTTGGGTAATTTTTAACATTTATAATTCATGCGAAGAATTTAGTTTCGAATATAAACTATGTAAACCTACCGTTACCTTTGTGACGAGAGAAAAGGTATTTCCATGAATGGTTTTCAGTACGCAACGATACGATATTGTATTCTTGTATTTATATGTGTACTTTTTGAATTCAACATTCACTCAAAATAAAAAAAATACTCTCATGCAAAAATGAAAATGGCTGCAAAATGTGAATGAAATAATTGTAAACTCTTCAAAAGTTCATTTAGATTTTTAACAGATGTGATCGAATTGTATTTTTTGTAAATATTTTTTTCCTTCTCATTAACTTATTACGGTTATTGTACAGCTAAATTGAAGCTGATGTGTACAACTTGTGTCGTTCAAAGACAGTAGAATGTATGAAATAAACATTCGTCATTCATGATTAAAATTATAGCTAATTGTTTTGGAGATATAAGTTAAATTACTCCTTTTAGTTAGCCAACTTAACTATTTTATGGGTGGTGAGTGTAGGGTTTCCTTTATTGCGAATTATGTATACAAAAGGAGTTTATAATCCCTAGCAACAATGTATGCAAAATATCATACACTGAAATACGTGCCTATGAGCAATAAAATTATCCTTCCAGAAAACTTAGCCTTCAACAGGCAAATTTTATTATAGTTAATAAATTAAATACTAAGGCTTCCAAATCTATGTATCTAAAAATATGATATGCGACATAATTCACAAAAATAGCAATTAAATTCAAGTTATTATTCGGAAATCAAGCGTATATGAACTGTGTGCATAGGGAAATTGGTGATTTGTTATCACGGAAAAACTCAAGGGTTTAACGCCCAGTGAAGACTGATGGACCTAGCAAAACATTTTTCCTCCTGCCTGTGTTCCCATAAGGTATTCTGCTCTTAGGATTGCATCCTTATCTTTTCCTGGGCCTCTTTCCTCTTTCAGCGCATCCATTCTCGATTATATCCCCTTCAAAAGATCGCTGATGGAGTGGATGGCACGCCAGTACGTTTTATACCCTTCTGCCCTCGTGCAAGGGTAAGGATGGTTGGTTCGTCGGAAAAAAGCGAAGGTCGACATGCGTGCGTTGGGGCGTTTTGATTTCCGAGAGAAGAGAAGGAAGCCTTAGATTCTTCAAGCGTCTTGGTTTGATTGACTTTTGGTGGCGCAGATGAAGGGGAGAAATGCCGAGAGGCGAAAATTAGGATTGATAACCGAACAAAGCACAACCCTTATGAAGACGCATCTCTTCCCATCGCAGAGTCTTTTTTCGTGACTTAATGATTGCGTAAACTTAATGCTATCATGCACTATTAAAATTCATTTTCGGGTGTACGTCTGCGTGCTTAATATTTGTCTCAACGTTTCATTCCACTTACTGGGAACGTCGTCATGTTGTTAAGGGCATGGCCGGATAAACAGGGTGAAAAGTCCCCCCTCCCGGATTTTCCCCGTACTTTCCGTTACATATCCGGGATGACTGTCGGTATTAATCAGTGAAGGTACTCTTCATGAGAAGGAATTCATCATGGATGATTACGCACAACTTTAATGAACCTATCAAATTGGCTATAGCCCTCCGTGATTGGTGGTTAAAAATAGAAAATAATTATTTTTCTGAAGCCTAGGTTTTTTCATATGACTATACTGGAATATTGGTGTTGTAAGTAAAGTGATTGGTGGTCAAAAATGAAGAATAATTATTGCTTTGAAGCCTAGTTTTTTCAAATGATTATATTGAAATAATAGTATTGCTATCAAAATGCGCCCAAAATATCTCCACAGAAGTGGATATTGGTGTTTATCGTTTCCATTTCCTTGTAGACTGTATCGATCACCATGTGGTTTCGTTTGAAAGATTTTCACTTCTCCTTTGATGAAATTACGCAGATAAATGAATACTGGTGATGTGCTGTGTAAGAGATGATAATAATAAAAAAATCTTAGGTGAGAGAAGTTAATGATATAAAAACAGGAAATATTGAGATCCCAGAAAACAACTAGATGAACGATATCATCTACTGTGGTAGCATTTCACAAGCATTACTCAGACGCTGAGCTACATTTTACCAATTTGCTGACAGATTAATATTTCTCGGTATGCATATTTGTAAGGTGAAAGGTGGTGTGTCGAACCTACGTTGCTCTGGCTGAGTGAGCATCAAGACGTCAAATGAACAGAATCGTTAGTAAAGGCCGTTTTACACGGTACACGGAATTGCGCAGTCTGACGTACGTGCGAAGGCGCAATCGAAATTGCGTCGTTTAAAGCGGTGAATTGCTAGAACACATGCGAGAATGCGTGGATTTAATCTAATTTCGTTCATACATTCGCGCAATTCCACACCATTTCAGAAATAAATTCAGCTCTAACCTGCATCAATTCCGTGCCCCGTGTAAAACGGCCTCAATACAAGTGGTTGATGGAAACTTGCTCACCATTTTTAGATATGCGAATCCTGAGGTTATCGTGTTCTTCTAAATCTATTCGAGTGGCTTACCACAATAGGGACCCTAATAAGTAGCTTGTAATGAGTTTCTCTGGTTGCTCTGATGATACTGTGTAATCTGAAAATTTATTGCTTTTCTCTATCATGGTATTTACTTGTAACGAATGGAGCAGAATCGGGTAGGGAGGGTTATCAGTATCTGCGGCGTTTTTCTTTTACTTTTGTTGGTAGCTCGGAGAAAGCATGCCATTCGAGACGAACTTTCTTTCGGCCTTAATTGAGAATAGCGTGGATAGGGTTGAGAGAGTAATTAATGGACAGATGGTCTAGGTAAAAGGGATGATATCCTCCACGGCTGTCCCCCACGCACTCACGACTCTCTGCGAAGCCCCAGGGGGCTTTTGTTTTCTCGGCTAGTACCCTTACACCGGTGACGACGTGGGGACTTATTCCTTTCCGCCCTCGCCTGTGCCAACCCAGCAGCATTCATTCTTTTACGACGCAGGATAAACATAAATTCTCTCCCTCACCCCATTCGGTGACAAGCTGTTGGGCTCTTAAAACTTAAAAAAAAATGCCTCCCCAGAGATGCAGGATGATAGAAAATATCTCGTCTTTTAAAGCTCAAAGAAAATATTGTGTTCTAAACAAGATTTTTCGTCCTTAAGAATTAACTATACAAAATATAAGGTTCCATTCATGAATAAGAGGGAATAAATAATGAAATATACGTGCAAAGAAATTCAATCACAAGACATTTGAAAATTAGTGACTGGAATGTTTCACACTTAAAAGGAACACATTCAGCAATAAAAATTTTCCTACATATATGTAGAGAACAGTTCCAAATCGTCCACAAAAATTATTACTCTCAATATTTTGGTATGTTAACTGTTAGATTTTCGTCAAAGATGTCATACAGCTGAAAAGTTAAAATTATTCTCTTTTTCTTTGACAATTATTATAATTTGTTTCCTTGCATATTTGCATTCAACCACAAATATACGAATGATTGTGAGGTAATGGAATTTGGCGTCTAAATAAAATGATTGCTCAATACAATTACTGCCCATCTTATTTGCCCGATGATGTAAGAGAATTTAAAGTAAATAGTAATTAAGCAAAAGGATGATCCGAAGAGTAAACACTGTAAGTAGTCAATTAAATGTTATGCATTAATGAGTTCATGAGTTTGTTAGTATGAGTAATTAATGAGTTTGTTATCTTCAGGAAAGATCCAGGATTTGTTTGCTAGCTTATCAAATTTATTTTATGGATTTTCGATTGAAAATCATTATAAGGATATATTCCCATTACATGGTCTAATGTATGACATTCTGGGGATTTGTAATAAAAATTCTCTCTCTCTGGAATAATGTGATTAAATTCCAGAAATTGAAATATTTTGCAGAGGATATTATGATAAAGTAAGGATATATGAGTGCTTCCTTTGCAGCAGTTTTTATGCCTTTCATGTATCTAATTTTCCTTTTTAAGTAGGCGGTGAGCTGTAAATTATAATAATGAAAGCAGAGTTCATCGGGGATAAAAATTATTTTTATTAATTGATTCAATGCTAATTTTCTGAGAAAAAGCCTTTCAAATGTAGGCTGGAGCTGTACTCTCCGTAATATGTTTGACTATATTGTTGCGTTCTCCGAACATTATTGGAACATTATTAATTATTTTTAAAAGGTTTTTTTCTCAGAAACGATAAATCTTAAAGAAAAAATAGAAATGAGAATTTTTTAAATAATTTTTTGATCTACAATTTTGATTTGAACAATTTTTATCATAAAACTAACCGTTTGGCCAAAAAATGCAAAAAACTCATTTTTGTGACCTTTGACCTTGAATAAAATTTTTTGCACACACGGGATCGATGGGGACTTTTCAGGATTTTATAAAAGTGGTATCTTTGAGGTTCATGAGAATTTTCAGCTTGTTGGCAATATTTTTTGGGCTAATTTGACCGGGTTATAAGTATTTCCCTTGTATTAACGAAACGGATTATATTTTTCAGTTTAAATGTCTATAAATTAATAATAGATAATATTTATCATACATGTTTCACCCGAACAAAATTTGTTATGACTATGGTAACTGATGCGTACTTACTAGCTATCAATAAAAAGATCCGTTAGGCTTAATAATAATGCAGCTTTAATTTTGTCTTTCCATCACCCAAAAAATATGAATAGAGACGCTTATTTATGATGGATTTAACTTTCTTATTCTGCTTTATCTTATCACCCTTAATGTAGGTTAAAGAGAAAGTTGACATGCCATTCCCAATCTACCAATCTGCTCACTACCAATCCCACTCTAATTTTCCTTATTTATTTCAGTAGAGTAATTATTACAATCTAAGTTTACCAATTACTCATAATGCGGAGGCCTTTTAGAGGCGAGAACGTTAATGAAGGATTTATAAGCAAATACCACATCCATTCATTAATAAGGACGCGCATAGAGAAATGCAATTTCCGTTTCTTGACCCCAACCAATAATGGTCGGTCGTATGTTTAACGATCATACAGGTGAGATTAGGGAAATAGACTGTAGAACCGATGGGATTAAGATGTCGCTTTTTTGCGTACAATAAAGGACTAATATACCTGACTGAATGACGGTAGATTGACTCTAAAAAGGAAAAATAGGTTCTGCATATGTAATTAATAACTATTTGTAAATACTAACTATCTGCATAATATTTTGGCATGGTGTAGCCCATACCTGAATCACTTACTATGACAAATTTTCTTTTTTTTTATATTATTAAATAGAAGTTTTATGTGCACGGTATCATGCTCATGTCTTTAGCTCTCTCTTATATTCTGCTCTGATCGCGTGTCGTTGTCCTGTGCGCTTGACCTGCGTCCGGCAAGCGATCGCGTTTTTGATTGAGGTCAGGATGCCCGGTATGGGATCACCCCGTGCCACACACCCTTGTAGCAGCTTGTACGATTCCTCGTAGATTTAAATGAAGATATAGATTACAGTGTAAGGCATATTTACACGTTATATTAATTGACTCTGCGCTCTTCCAAACCCATCCGAGACCTCCCAATATCCTTCCTTCTACAATGGTTCCCAGTACCTCCTTTCCGAAAAATATTACCTCATCCAAAATCTGTGCGTCGTAGACACCAATTTTTCGTCTTTAACCCATCTGTATACAGTCCTAGAGACATATTACGTAGATGCGCAGAAAAGGTGATCCATGCGCAAGAGTTAAGCGGAAACGAGTGTAAGGGAAATTGAGGATGTGGCGGGCAGAATGGCCATAGGTGGAGTGGTAATGGCGCTTAGAGCCGATTGAGGAATTCAATCTGTCGAGAAGCGTAAATAACGCAACCGATTTCCAGGGAGGAACGGGAATGGTTATCTACCATACCTCAAGGCGGAAAAGAGGTGGTAGCACGCCATCTTATAGCATTTATGTGATCAATTTCAAAGTTGACCAAAAAAATTGTATACAAGAGACCGCCGGTACTACTCTTCCACTTGTATTTTCTAGATAGACTCTTCCAGGTGATATTTCATTCGGTATCTTTCCTTACCGGTTCATCCACTTCAAAGTTCTCCATGGGAATCGAAACCACTCGTACTTTTCCCGAAAGAATTCCCGGTTTTTCAGCGATGTCATGAGTGTATTTTCATTTTATTTCACATGGCCCTCACGCAATGATTATTGGGTTACAAGAAATAAATCCCTTAGGCCTAACTATTCACTAGGTGAATAAGGGGAAGGGAAAGAGGAATAAACATGGTGTTTGGTAGGTTAGAAAGGATTTCCATAAGATTAGTAGAATAATAAAATAGGCAAAAAAACAAATCAGACTATGTTTTTTACTGTGAGTGGTACACTGGCGTTAACGGAAGCTTCGCAAACTTGAGTGGCTGTGTGATTGAGACCGGAAATTTGTCTACTTGGTAAATGTGCTGGGCGAGAGCGCGTTTGGGTGTATTATTGTGTATTCAGTTTAACTAAGTTTTATTTCTTTACGTTGAATTTCCCAAATCCTCGAATCCTCTCATTCCCCCTTTTTCGCTAAGGCAAGAGTGCGGCCTGGGGAATTTATGTCTTTCATCTGTTTGGATTCTGCCTTATGACGTTTATTTATTTATATCATTGAGTTAGTTTGCCCTGTCCCAGAATCGAATTTCAATTTATATTATTGGAGTATTCTTGTGAATTATGGGTTTAATTTTATGTGTGTCAAAAATCAAACCCGTAAAATTCGTTAAGATTACTGCTGTGTTATCAAGTTATTGATGCCATCAGATATCTAGAAGATTTTAAGGAAAGAGACGTGCCCCATGATTTCCCGTATGACTGAACTGCAGAAGACGCGACAACCTTCCATGTTCATTGAGGTGGCAGCGTTGAAAACTTTCTTTCTTGCAACTCAAAACATTGGCAAAAAATTGAACAACAGATGTGTAATGGTTTTATATTCACAATCATCATGATTTTTGGCGCTGAATATTTTGAAAAACGAACCTTTTTTGCGATCGTATATCCTGGGTATTATCAATATGTGTATGTTATGCAAAATCTTTTTGTAGTTAATAAATTAGAATTTCGAGAAATTATTTGATGGCTATGCTATTATGTAGGCATTAGCGATAATCTAAAATAACATCCGTCGTTCATATGCTATAAATGCACAGGAGTCCCAATACTTTTTTACTTTGGAATGACTCCGTGGAAATAACCTTTCAAATTATTTCTCATTCCAACTTGGACACTGCATTTCATGGAAAATTAATTAATTATCGAGTAATAGCGTGTATCGCTGTCATTTAGGCATAGGCTCTTTCTGGTATTAGGTAATAGACTTTCTTTTACGTAGTGTGAATGTCAAATAGCTATTTTTTTAATCTCGATAGACATTATTGCTGAGATAAAGAGCTCAAAAAGCCTGGTACAATTACAAAATTGATCCTTAAAATTAGTAGTACAAAATCCCCTTTTTTTTACAAAGTGTAATAATATTTACATTTTCTATAATGTATTTGGTTGGCAGTGCTTTAAAAATAGATGAAACAGTCAAAACTATATCATTTCCGTTATCATATGATTTCGAATTAAGATGCCCACGTTATCATTAATACGTTTGATGAACA
Organism: Ischnura elegans; assembly: GCF_921293095.1. Taxonomy (NCBI): domain Eukaryota; kingdom Metazoa; phylum Arthropoda; class Insecta; order Odonata; family Coenagrionidae; genus Ischnura; species Ischnura elegans. Next base: position 154,765,965 of record NC_060246.1, read on the forward strand.
TAATAATTTTGAAACTTCCAGCCATTGCAACTAATTTTATTGAGAGAATACATCGTTAAATTTCGACATCGATTTTCATGATGCCCCTTATGGAAGAGTCTTAGGCGGTTTAGTGGGACCCATCGCTAAAATTATACAAGCGTTATATATTCCTCTTAAACTCTTGCAATGGCAATATTATCCCGTACAATATGTCTTTTTTATACCTATGTTAAAGAGGTAAAATTAATGTAGTCGATGGGATGTATATCAAAAAATATTTCTAATGCTTTGTAATTTCTATGATAGGTGCATTGAATGTAGACTGTCATGATGGAAAAATTAATCGTAGAATGTGTAATTGAAAAGTTTTCAAAAATTTCTTATAAACAATTTGAAGTTGTAATATTTATTCAATGAAATAAAAATTTTCTCCATTGTCTCCATTCTTCTAAGAATTGAAACCTCACCTAAAATGAATCATAATAATGTGTACTAACTTTGCTTAGCCAATTACAATTATCCAAATACTTCCAAAAGCACCAAGTCACTAGAGCGTTCAGAATATACTAGAATATTCTGAACGCACCAGTGAAGTAAACCCATTCAAATATTTATCAATAAATGCACTAATTTCCGCCGAATAAATCTAATAGCCATTCATTAGATCTCCCGTCTAAAAAAACGCATCATACTAGCGTCAAGTACGTAACTGGCATAAGTTGACACTCCACACCGATTCAATGCTTCACTTATCTCGAAAATGCATACGAGATGATGTTATACCATCGTGAAAAAGGTAATGCGAGTACCTAGGCCCTGTGAGATAACGCATTAGATCTTTTTGACGCTTCATTCAGAACTTCCTCTTGACGGGACTCCACCAGTTTAAATCATAAGTATATCCTAATCGTTGCTAACGATGCCTCTCACTGCGAAAACCTACGTTCAACGAGTATATCCTAAATGTCTCACTATCTCATACAATAAACCTGAAGTGACGGCAATAGCCAGCTATTTGATTCCATATAAACCGGTATCTCGATTTTCCTTCGCATAGTATTCCTTGGCTTTTGAAACTCAATGTAATTACGTAATGATGGAGTTAACTTAAACGGCTATCAACAAAAAATATACTGAGGACCTTAATCTGCTTCTTGACTCTGGCTGTGAAAAATGTCAGTAATGGAGAACGATGGGTGAAATGAATAATCTCCAAGAACCTCACTTCAAGAAGTTCACCGTTTTATTTAACCCTCATATGGATTTACAAAATTAGTTACGTCGTTGGATTTACTGCGCCGCAGCGGCGCCGCGTCATTTTTTGCTATTATCTTTCAAAGTTAGTATGAATTAACATATTTTCTGATTGTTAATGGTAAATACATCTATTATCTTTATTTCTTACCGTGTTTTGCTAGATTTAAACCCTTATTGTTGAAGTTATAAACAAAAAATCTTGAACGCTGCATTCTTTTCCATTTCTTGCCGTAATGCTCTTTATTTCAGTTCCCTTTGTTCGTTATTTTCCAGTGAAAGTTTTATTTTCGTGTGTAATTGTTGTTTGGAATATTTTTCTGACATGTATAGCTCTACAAACTCCGCTTTTTAATGTTTACATTGTTTATAATTTTATGTATCTTAATACTAAAAATGATGACCGAATAATATTCGTTTATGCCCATATGACATAATTTTTCTTCACTGCGTCCACCCATATGTTATATCTTTGCTGTGTACGTAGAAGGATAAGGTATTAAACGTTAATAATGGAACAGCTGTAGGTTAAGTGAGAAGAGACGAGTGTAACTTTCGTGATTTTTACAAGATTCTGGCGATCAAGACAAATCTTAGGAATATTCTGGGAGCTTATGTCCTGCAATTAAAAGAATCAAGTCTTACGGGTTTTGAAATATAAATAATATGGGATGATAAGCGACGTGTCAAAGAACCTAACGCTTCTTTGGAGTTGGAGCTAGAAGAGTCGGTACTCTTTTCCTACCACGGAGCCCTATTCCCCCACTGGGACGTGTAGCCCAAGGGAAAGGTTTCCTTAGATATGGACGGGTAAATGTTTTGCGTCGGAGTGCATCAGATTAGGTTTTACTCCTGGATTGGTGGGAAATACAAAAAAAAAAAATTCTTAGAAGTATGTGTTATTGGTGGTAGAGGAGAAGAGGCAGTTGCCTTTTTTTCTTTCGTCCAGCTCTGCGTGAGAAACTGATGAAAGAATGCTCTGGGGTGACAAAAATACCCTCACTTTGGAAAGACTTGAACCCTTACGTTTTCTTTCCGTTTCCTTTCTTAGCGTTTCACTGACCCAAACATTGAGACTGTCCAATGAGACTGTCCAAACAGTGTCCATACCTTCCCACTAAGCTCCCTTATTCGTCATTCACCACCTTTTTCCCTCCTCCCACAAAACTTGATTGAACTTCTCTCCACCCTAATGACCCACCCGAGCTGGACCTTCTTGGAATGAAGGGAGGGCCACCGCGAGGCGTTTTGACAAGGCTTTTGTTCCCTGTCCCTCATGCAGCGTTGGAAGGATGAAGAAAAAGCAGGCTTTTGTATCTACTTGCCTCCTTGCACTCCCAACCTTTTTCGCGATAAGGATTTTCTACTCCTACCTGTCCTAACGATCTGGGTATTCCCCGATCCTTGGCAGTCCACACACTACCACCCCTTCACCTCAAAACAACCTCCTGGGAATACTTCTTATTTCCCCTCCTCACTCACTCCTTTACGTTAGTAACACCCCAAATGCATAAAACATCTGTGCATTTCAGAACACAAAGAAACGAGAAATATGCTCACAAATTTTCACCTCATGGTAAATTGTCTTCTCGCCTATTCATAATGAAACGATTTTACCATGTAAAGTCTAAACTCATCGTCAGGAAAAAGAAATTATTTTCTATCACACAATTAGTTGGGTAGTTATCTTGATTTCACCCTAATGGTAAACTGTCACGTCATCAGTAGTTATGTAAACGCCAGCAATTTTGTATAGACTATCGTGGACGCAAAGGGATTTTTTTCGAATGAAAGGTACAAGGCATATAACAATAACTGTGTGATGTGTTCTTCACGGTAGTCGGTGAAACTTCTGAATCTCCTGGCAAGTTACAGTTACTCATTCAGCTAGAAATATTCACACAACGGTGAGGAAGCATTATTCTACGAATTCGGATAATGCATTGTGCTAAATTTTTCTTAGAATTGCTGCTTGGAGTAATTCTAAACAGAGTCACCCTAGGATTATCCAAAGGTGGCTATCCCCACGGTAGGTGCGTGGACGCGGATCGGATAAGGTGCCCAAGCAAAACTAAGTCGGAAGCCACGGAAAAAACAAGTAAAGCTTGGCTAGCCATGAGTTTCTATGAATAATTCTTGCGAAAAGATGATGTTTTTTCAATGAACATTATAACGATGCAAACATAATGATTCTTAGCTAAAAGTGAAAGCACAATTGGTATTGTAATATTTTCCTTTTGTTAAACAATTTTACTTGGATTATAAGTTAAAAAAATTGAATAATAGTATTATAAATAGATTATATCATTTCATATGAAACATAATTGCTTTGACATTAGCGTTGAGAGTGCAGACCCTGACGTAGCGATGAGGAAATTCTCGGCCCAAGCAAAACTAAGCCAGCGGCCCATGAAAAAACAACTTTGACTAGCCATGAGTTTTTATGAATAATTGTTGTAAAAAGATGAAGTTTTTGTCAATGAGCATCATAACGAGGTAAATATTTTGATTCTTAGCTAAAATGGAAAGCAAAATTGGTATGGTAGTATTTTCCTTTTGTTTAACAATTTCATTTTGTTTATAATGTTTAGAAATATAAATAATATGATTATAAATACATTATAGCATTTCATACGAATCATAAATGCTTTGACATTAACATTGAGAGTGCAGTCAACGACGTAGCGACGAGGAAATACTGAGCGCCGCAGCGGCGCCGAAAATCCAACGACGTAACTTTTTCCATTAGAGGCCAATAAAATGTAACCTATCGACACTATGCTAACAAAATTTTAAATGTAGACGAAGAAAGCAGAAAAAGTAGACTACTGAAAATTTCAAAATGATTCATTGGAATGGAAAAATTTTACACCACTTTAAAAACCACAAGCGCCGCTAAGGCGCAGCAAATCCATATGAGGGTTAAGAATCGGCGCGACAAGTATGCCTAAGCAGTAACTTCTTAAATGCATATGATGTTGATTTTCCAGGATGTTTCAATGCGTGACTGATATCGTTCTTATTACCTCTAGCACTCGTGGGAGAACGCACGTATCATCGCTCATTAGCTTAATAGATATGGCCGAAGCTATATGGTCATGTATGCTCCCATTCTAATAAGTTGGCTAAAAATGTGAGTATAATGTATAAACTCATTCTTGATAAAATCTAACTGATAACTTCAGGCTTGACTTTGTGAAACCTCTCCAAATTGGAAATAAAGGAATAAAATTTTGTGAGGTTCACTATTTATTATTACGGGCACGACCCGGGTTTCGTAACGTAGTTACGTCTTCAGGTCCTAAGACCTAAGATATGAATATGTAACTACGTTACGAAACCCGTGCCCATACTTAACATTTCGTAACTACGTTACGAAAACGTCGTTCCCATAATAATGTAATAATAAAACCTTACAAAGTTTTATTCCTTTGTTTCTTGATAAAATCGTTGGGATATCATTTAAATTTATGGAAACATTCTATATTAAAACAAGAACACAAATTTGTGTTCTACGCTAATTTATTTTTATGAAATACTGCCGTTTTTGGTTTTCACGTCATCAACAGCTAAAATTACAATTACAGTTTGGCTACACGAAATAAAAGGATAACTTATTTAGTTATTAAATTGTAAAAAATGCACACTATAATTATACATTTACCTGATGATGGTGAAATAATCGAAATTAGGATAATATATATTAATAATATACATATAAGTGGAGAAGCCTCAAATACTTATTCAATTAACAAACTTGCAGCGGATAATTGTAAGTTTACCTGATGATGGAGCTATATTCGAAATTGACTTCATAAAATAATAATACCTCAGTGCAATAAAAAAAGTTGTGGTCTTTTTTTGATCTCTCTTGATAAATTTAATCATGGCATTAGCGCTCTCTTCTAAACATAGTAGACCTTAGGAAGGAAAAGAAGAAATATCTAGGGGTTAGAATCAATAATGATCTATCGTGGAATAAACATATTCGAGAGATAACCGGTCAAGCTAATCGTAAAATGGGTTTTGTTAAAAGAATATTAGGAAAGTGCGACGACAAAGTGAGAGAAATTAGCTACTTTTCCCTCGTTAGACCACATTTGGAATACGCTGCCAGTGTTTGGGACCCTCATGAAAAAGGCTTAATAACAGAGTTAGAACGCGTGCAAAGAAGAGCTGCCAGGTATGTGAAAGGTCGTTACGATAGTCTTGTTAGTGTAACTGACCTCTTAGATAAACTCGGATGGGAATCTCTGTCTGACCGTAGATTGAAAAATAGACTAAACCTTTTAGATAAATTCAAGAGCAGTGTCTTTTCTGACGAAGTTAACCATATCTTGCGGACGCCAACGTACTACGGAAGATCAGATCATATAAATAAAATAAGAGAGATAGATTGCAGAACAGACAGATTCCGAATGTCATTTTTTCCTCGATCAATAAGAGATTATAACGGCAGAAATAGACCTCGTAAATAGATTGCATGACTTGTAGTGTAGCCTACTAACCTATGTAAAACTTAAAGCATGTTTCTGAATTTCTATTCTATATTCTATTTCTAACAGCATATAGTAGTATAGTTTGTTATTATACGGGACGTTTTTTGGACGGTGTGGTGTGCATGCTGCATGCTGGTGACTGATCACCCCCTGCCAAACACCCTAGAGGTGGCTCGCAGGGTATTATGTAGATGTAGATGTAGATGAAGGGTGAGGTTGCTGGCATTGGCGTGTGGAGATTGTGGTGAGAATTTCATCGGCGTCTACCTCGGGGGCAGCGGGCTCCCCTCCCGAGCGTTGAGGTGGGACGTTATTGGCAAACTCCGTCCTCGTTTGCTCACCCGCTCTTCCGCAGCCACGGTTGACCCACGCACTCCCACTTTGGCTGTCTTCTCCTGCAAACCCCTCCCTCCCCATACACTTCTCTTTCCACTGCTGGAACTCCGTCGGACGCACAAGACGCTCTCTTTAAATGTCCTTTGGCGCCCCTGCCGCTCGTAGAATTTCGCCGCCAATTTGTCCCGTTCTCTCCTCTTTTCTCATTCTATTTGTCTTATTGTACTGCCTTGTTGTTACTTTATTTTCCTCAATGTTTGTAAGTGAGTTACTTCGATGGCAGTATGGAATAGTAAGAAATTTTTTTTAATTCACAGGTTACTTAGCTTCATAAAATGATCGAAGTGGAATAGTAAATGATTATATTTAATGCTTTAGGTACTTAGCCTAAACAAATACAAAAGCAAATTTTGCCATGATATGAGTTGACATTAAAAATTAAATTTAGTTTAAAATAAAGCCAAGTTTCCAATGTAAACAAAGATAGTTTCTAGCATGTCGATAAAATATGCTGAAAAAACAACTGAACAGGGTAATTATAACCACAATTTAACATTTTTGTTCCAAATAATTATAATATTTACACATTAAAAAATCTAGATTGGAATTACACTTTCCATAATGAATGAATAATCTGGCAATAAATGACTTTGGAAGAAAGTATTTCTTCTGGACAAGTAGATAAAGACAAACAAACCTTCGAACTTGTTTTTTAGTTTCCAGGACGTACGATATGATTAGAGGAAATAATCAGTCAATCCATTTCGCCCCTAGGATGGAGATTCGGACTCCTCCAAGCGAGGGCTGAAAATGAATCTTATGCATAAATTTTTCCGTCGCAATTTTAGATTTAATTCATGCGATAATTATCGCTGCACAACAAACCTCATGATTTAATGATTGAATACAAGAAAGATTTTTTTAAAGAAATTATTATTTTATTCCTTTAATATTTTATCGCTGCTCCTTTAACTATTTTCGGAGGTTTGTATTAATTAACATCAATTAAGGTTCTGATCTTAATTGTCATACTTAGATGAACTTCTGTTAAGAGTTGTTATTAATCTGGCGTACTGATTGGAAATATTTTTGTTAATATTGGAAGAATTGCGATGTTATGGTTTCCTTCATTAAATGAATGAAGGCATATTGACTAATTAGGTACTAACCATTCCACTCTTTACCATGTCTTCTATTCGTTTCTTTTCCATCCGCTACTAATTTCACATCCCTGATTGAGACTCGGCAATATCCATTTCTTGCCTTGAAGGACCATCTTCCTTTATTACCTATTGTTTTCGCCTTCTAATGTTCCTTTTCGAGTTTTATACGACGTAAACTGTTCTGTTTTTTGATGTTCCCATCCTTCTATTATCTTTTATTCTATTGTTGCTCTTGTCTAGAGTGTAATGCGTAAGTGTAACATCAAGCGGGGAAAGCAATGTAACAGGTCTGGGAGCCTCCGGCAAATACTTTGTGACGGACTGGGATTAAGGCAAGCAATCATTGCGGAGAGAAAAGTTTCCCAGCGTATGTGATATTCTTCTACATTTTTCTGGTACCAATGTGTATAGTATGACGGTAGCAGTCGCTGAAGCTTTTATAGGTGGTGTACAAGATCCTTCATGTGTTCTAACGGTTCTTAAGATTTCAGCTGCTATAAGTAGCTAAAAATAAGTGATAATTTATTTGCATGCCAACCTTACTAATAAACTGTAGCTGGAAGTGCATAAATCCTATAACTATAGCAAATCATTTCTTAGAGCTTTGCGTAAAATATGCCTCGTATAATGACGACAGAACTTCGATTTTCCTCTGCTGTAAACTATTTCCTGACAACAATAAATTTGGGATCGCTCAATTTAGATTGATTTTTTCGAGCAGGCGAATAGTGAAGAATAGAAAAGTGGGCAATATTATTAACCGATCCCCTTGCATCTCTTTTTCCTTTTATTAATGTCTCCTTCATAAAATAATTTGTGTTTCTCTATCTTTCTTCGCTACTTTTCCGCAGCAGGGATTCCCCTTCCATTAATCAGCTAACTCAATCCGACTTGGTGAGACGTGTGCGCCATGTTTGTCCACCCAACTAGGATTTCCGAAGACACAAGAATGGCAGCTGGAAGTGGAGGTAAGGTGGGTGGGGATATCTCAAGGGAATCCTCAAAGTAAAAGTGGACGGGAGAGAGGAGAACAGGAGTGAGTTAGTTTGAGGTGGGTGGCCTCTCTTCCTTTGGAAGTCCACTCTTCAGGGAGGTGCAGTGGGGTGAGGGAAAAAGGACAGTTGACCGGTCAACGCTCGGAGAGCCCGCACAGACGTGTTGTCGTTATTCAGTGAGGGAATGATAAGACCAAGTTTTGACCCCTAGGATTTTATTCCGCATCTCTCTTTCCTGGTTATTTTTCGTCCCTATAAGGTTCGGTTTCCTAGGTTTTGTTTTGTGCTGGATAAAGGAGGAGGTAAGTGAGAACGACCTCGAGCGTGGTATGTTGAATGATTCACCAACTTTTTGATTCTTTCTTCTTTCAATTCATTCAGCTTTCTCCATGAACCTTGTGGTGTTACTCCATAGATTAAACCCCTTCAGATGGCCCAGTAGACGTGGCTGGGATTAAAATTTGAAATAACGTGTCTGAATTATTCGTGCATAAACTGAAAACAAAAAATAAAATGGGACAAGATGGGTGCACCCGCATATTGAGACACTTGAGATGTGGGTATGAAGAAATCTGTTTTCCTTTTCCACCGGGTAAAGGCCCGGATTATAAGAATTTTGTTTCCACTACAGATTGCATATGAATGTTTAAGGAACGCCTTTCCTGCTATACATACAGGGTGCAAGTTTATTTTATGCTATCTTTTTGCAGTAACATAATTTTTCTCAGCCAAAGGTTGACTTTTTTCTGACTTTGAGAAAATCACCAGTTAATTAAGTGGATCAGGATAATTCTACGATTAAGACTCCTGAGTAACTGATTGATGTATGATTTAATAAGTAGGGCAAAGCTTGAGGCGGAAAATTGAAGTGAAGATTGATGCAGAAGGTAAAATTACGAATAAAAAACGAACTTGGTAGGTACTGCCTATTTCATCACTGAATCAGTAATTATTTCGAGTTTTAATGAGCAAAAATTACATGTGTACCTATGGTTGGAGGTAATTGAGAGTTCAGCATTAACGAATACATGTTTGCGAACCCTATATCAGCAATTTAAAAAATATGATACGCCTAGTTTTTTCTTGGTATCCCGTACTTATAATCTGTTATTAGGTTTTTCATTTTTCATTCAACATACCAAAATAATTGAAGTTCAAAGTCCTATAAAAATAAAACGAAGTTTTTTCTTTACAGATTGGAGAACTTTTGCGGCTTGGCTTCAGTTAAATAGTAACCAATTAAAATGTTTTCTTACCACTGCCCGCTATTATTTAAAGTGCACATTTAATTTTTAAATGCCTCTGGTGTTCAATATATAGGTAATAATGTGCATAATTAATGTTTTTTTTGTTAAAGGACGTTGTTTTGTGCGTAGAAAAAAAAACAAATTGTAAGCCTACATCGCGTGTGTGATGGGCAGAAGTTTGCCCCAGAAGCATCCAGAGAAATGTTCGGACCGTGAGGTGATGTGTTCCGAGTGCAAAATATCATTGGAATGACCGCGCCGTAGGCGCGAACTTGACAGCTGTGCCGGTGAGATGTTTCTCACCCTAACCAGCCAGTTAACCAATGAAAGCAGTAAATGGCGTGCGTGTATCGTTGTCGGTGTAGTGATTTGTTCGCGAGAAAGAGAAACTTAAAATTAGACTAAACTTAGACGATTACACTGTAATCTGAACAATAATATTTTACATGACATTAAATTGAGAAAGCGATGTGACAATATTTACATAGATTTTTTTTTCTTTTTCTCCTGCAGTGGCTTAATTCTTTTATGTATTTTTTTTTAAATATTTTTTTTATAAACATATATATATTTATTTTTTTTTCGATTTTTTATAGTACAATGTGTACTTTCTTTTGTCATTTTTTTGATTGGATATAATTTTTTCTTTATTATTCTTTTTTTTATGTTTTTTTTTTAAATAGTTTATATATATTTTTTTTTCAGGATTATTTTTTACCACTGCAGTATATACATTTTCTTTGGGCATATGCATACTAGAGTTTTATGAGGGAGAGCCAGTTATTGACAGTTGGCTGTGGAACAAATACATATAAATGCAGTTACGGAATGAGTTCATAATTAATTAAAGTACCTAAAGATTAGTAATAGATGTCGGTCTAAAGCTAAAAGATCTGCAAGAAGATAGGAAAGACTCATAGGAGAGTGATTTGGTGAGGCAGTGTATACTTTGTCGGGATACTTGGGTCGTAATCCCATATGTCTGTAAGTAGTGTGTTATTCGTGCTCTTCAGCCTGGACTTGAAATTATTGACAAGGGCGGAAATGAAGTCGTTCATAGTGGGAATGTTGTGAGCGGAGAGGACGTCGGACATACGAATAAGACGACTGATACGGAGAAGATGCCGGAGAGACTTATTTTGAAAAGTTTCCAGTTTCTGACGGATGCTCTTATTTTTCGCATAGATCTCACACGCGTACAGTACAATTGGGCGAACAATTGATTTATACAATCTGGCTATTGACTGATGGGAAAGGGGAGAGGTGGGGGAGCAGAGGCAAGAGATTGCCTGTCGGACTCCGATGGCTTTGGAGATAACGGATCGTAGGTGGTGGGTAAAGGTAAGCTTGCCGTCAAGAATGACGCCGAGAAATTTGTGCGTGGTAGCTCTTGGAATCTTCAGCTTGTTGATGTGTAGTGTGGTTTGCGGGATGTGTTTACGTCGGCGTGAAAAGTGTAGGTGAGTGCTTTTTGTTGCGTTTATAGTGATTTTCCAGGTTTTTGTCCAAGTATGAATAAGGTTTAAATGTCTATTGAGTTTTCTGATGTTTGCGTCTCCTGTACGAGACGACGCTGCTATGGCAGTGTCGTCAGCGTACATGTGTAGTGATGTTTTAGGTGTACTTGGCATGTCGTTGACGTAAAGTGTGAATAGCAGCGGACTCAGCAATGAGCCCTGTGGAACGCCAGCTTCCATAGGCCTAAGGGAAGAGTTGACCATACCTTCGGCGACACAGAATTTTCTATTGAGGAGGTAGTTGGCGAGGAAATGAATGTCGGAGGGAGGGAATTGGAGAAGGTTTAGTTTGTAGAGGAGTCCCTTGTGCCATACTCTATCAAATGCACGCGCAACATCAAGGAATACCGCGTCCGTCGTGTGTCCTCTATTGTATGCATGGCTTATTTTCTCCACCAATCTCAGGATTTGGTGAGTAGCCGACATTTTACGTCGAAAGCCGAGTTGGTCTGGACGAATTATTTTTTTCTGAGTGACAAAGGATTCCAGTTTTGCCAGGATAAGAGCTTCAAATGCTTTGGATAAATTGGACAGCAGGGAAATAGGTCGGCTGTTGCCTGGGATTTTTGGATCTTTTCCAGTTTTTGGTATTAAGATTACTCTCGCGTGTTTCCATTTTGAGGGGAAATGGGAGAGGGAGTAGATGTGGTTGAAGAGATTAGAAAGGAGAGCATTGAAGTGGTTGCTGCGGCTGGCAAATCGCAACTGGAGGTTAGTTATTTGATCTAGGCCGGGGGCCTTTTTGGCAGGGAGAGTGGCAAGAATAGTACGGACCGATGAAGGGGAGGAAATCAGAATGTTATTGTCAGATGCTGGAAGGCGATCACAAAACCAATTTACTTTGAATTCAATGGGAGAACGTGTGGAGTCTAATGAAGTGACTGTTTGTAAGTGATCAGCTTGGAGTTCTACTTTAACTTCAGGATCAAAGATTAGGCCTTGGTCTGTGGAGATTGGAACGTGTGGATTTTTTTGTTTATTTTTTAGGCCTTTGATTGTTCTCCAGATTGGTAAAGAATCGTGGAGTGAGTTGTCAGAGTTTTCTGGTTTTTGGTTTTCAAAAGTAAGTTTGGAGATATGATTTTCCCAGTATTGTTGGTTGAGTTTAACTATGGACGTTTTGACGGAGTTGGCAAGTTTGTTATATGCTGCTTTGTCGATTTTGCTTCGGGACTGTTGCCAGACACGACGAGCGGCGTTGCGGCGCTTGATAAGTGACACTAGATACTCGGGGAATCTGCGGGCTTTTTGGACACGGGCAGGAAAGGACTTGGTGGCGCGCTCTTTGGCAGAATTGAGAGCGGTGGTAATGAGTTCAGTTCTGTTCTCGATTGCTTCGGGGGAGGGGTCGGAGATGAGAGGTTGGCCCTCGAGAGACTGGTCGAGAACTGAGAGGAATTTATCCCAGTCGGTAACAGCAACAGAACGAGGCGGAGAATTTAATTTAGAGAGAGAGAGTGAGAAGAGTAAAGGCATATGATCAGAAGTGAAAGAATAAACGATTGACGGATTGAAAAGAAAGGGAAGGTTGAAAGAAATACCGAAATCTATTACGTCACACGAGCGTGGGGCGTAATGAGACGGTTGTAAAGGAGCGAGAATGGCGAAATCCTTTTTGCGGATGAAAGAGTGGAGAGTTTTACCGTTCGCGTTCGTTCTGTTGCTGTTCCAACTAGGGTGTTTGCAATTCCAGTCACCGAAGAACAGCCCATTAGGACTAGCAGAAAACAGGCGCTCAAGGGACTCAATGGTGATACGTTTGCTTGGCATGTGGTATACAGAGTAGATGTTGAGGGGACCTGCTTTAGTGTTGATTTGAACTCCAAGAGCTTCGAAAACTTCGGGGTTGGGAGAATTGAGAAGGGAATGGGTAAGGTTTTTGCTGACTAGAACTGACACTCCTCCGCCCCTGGTGATGCGGTCCAATCTGTATATGTGATAGTGTGGTGAATAAAAAGAATGATGCGGTTTCAAGTGGGTTTCTTGCAAAAGGATTATGTCTATGTTGTTGTCTACGGCATATTGAAAGAGTTCGTGTTTTTTATTCAATATGCCGTTGCAGTTCCATGAAATGACTTTAAGCTCGTTAGTTTGCGTGAAGTGCGTATTCATTGTCCGGATTGGAGAAGCATCAGTTCCTTGAGAAGAAAGATTTTCTTCTCATTGTCGGAGGTGAAAGAGGAAAGGGAAGACATGATTCCAGTGAACCAGGTGAGTAGATCACTGTTTTCATTGGCTGCTGGAGTAGACGGAGCGGAAGGTTGAGGCTGGGAAGCGAGAGAAGGATATTCGGAATTGGAGTTGACATTGACAGTGGCGGCGAACGAACGAGTAAGAGGCGGGGGAGGGGTGGGAGTTTGGTTGTTGGCAGTCTTGCGGCGCGCAAAGAAGGCAGCCTTGGCTTCCTTATACTTCTCGCAGCCGCGGAAGGTGGCAGGATGCGGGCCGTCGCATAAAGCGCATTTAGCCGGTAAGGAAGTTGGCTTGGTGCATTCACGCCAGTAGTGGTTGAGCCCACATTTGTGGCAGCGGACTGGCAATGAGCAGTGGTTTTTGGAGTGACCGAATCCCTGACAGCGATGACATTGTAGAGGTTGTGCCGGTTTTTTGTAATCACTCATGGTGACACTTAGGCCAGTGACGTATTTAACTGCCATGAAAAGGGTGGCATTTATTGTTGGTTCAGTGGTGACGTGGCAGACATTGGTTTTACGGAATTGGTTTTATAGCGTTTTACGGAATTGTGTCCGTTTTTCTGCTGAGCGGGGGAAGGGCGGGTAGATGTAATGCGGGTAACGGATAGCACAGGAAAGCCTTGGTTCTGGAGATCTTTAAGAATCCGTTCGTCCGCCACTGACGGGAAGACGCCACGCAAAGCAAATTCTCGGCGCTTGTTCTCGGCTAGTTGGTAGGTGGAGAAAGGGATTTCGAGTTCAGTCAAAGCCGTTTTAGTATTGACGAAGTCGTCGATGGAGTGACACTTGATTATTGCCGAATTCAAACCGGTCGCGTGTGAGATCGGTGGCGAGGAGCAAATTGAATTGATTTTCGAATGTATTTCCGGCCATCTTTCCGTATCAGCAATCTTGATCGGGGGAATTTTGGGAAGTCTAGGAGCAGTAGATGAAGCAGGTTGTGCAATTGGCGCATTTGGCTCTGATGGAACGTTATCGGAAGAAGGTTCTGTTGAAAGAATTTCATACTGATTCGAAATCGGAACGGTTGCGGAGTAGGAATGATTTTTTGATTTATTTTTTGAAATCATTGGCGTGACAGTGCGTGCTTTGTTGACATTTTTTGTCCGAATGTAGACTGGGGGAACTTTTGGCGCAAAATCGTCCAGGCTGTTACAATTTTCTGAATGCTGGCTGGCAGGGGGAGATTTGCCCAATGGAACCGACGATACGGAGAGGTTGTCGTCGGCGTCTGATGAAGAGCCGTCTTTAATTGAGTATCTTTTGATGCGCCGAAGGGCTCTGGTGAGCACTCCCGCAGCTCTCTCGGATCTCGTCGCGAGTTTGTCAGAAATGGAGCGCAGTTCGGCTAGTATTCGCTCCGTTTCGGGATCTTCCGGCGCCTCGGGTTCCGAGAGGGAGCCCTTGGCGGCGGAGCCGGCCGCCATTGCGGCCTTCTTGACGTGGGAGGGCAGGGGAGGGACCTATTACCCTGACGTGGGGACCCGGCCGTTTCCCCCGGACTGTGCAATGAGCGATTCTAGCGGCTCAGAAGGGTGTCCGGGGTAGCGGCCGAGAACGACCGGGGATGGTCACCAGTGCAGCAGGGGGCGACACCCGGAAGTGATAACCGCAGTGGCCGAGTTTGAAAATTAGGGACAAACTCGGCCAACCGCGGCCCACCGGTTGGTCCCTGAAGGTGACGGAAGGGGAATGAAGTCCGGAAAAAGGTCCTCTTTAGGGCCTCTCTGATGTTGTCCGGCGTGACCTCAAGCTTCTGGGACGATTTTTTTTCCAAGTTCCGAAAAGGTCCTCTTTAGGTCCTTCGGACCGGAGTTGGTGACGCTGCCTTCTCGTCCGCTGACGCGAGTCGAATGGCAAGGCCTCCTTGCTTGCCGGGGGTTGGCCGGACGACGCTGAGGGCGTCCTCGACGGCCCGGGCGGCGGTTGCCGCGCCTCAAGCGGTGACGCGTGTCCCTCGATGCCGATGAGGTCCCTCGTTGGCGGCGTGCCGCGTCTAAGTCACCAAGCCGTGACCAAGTAAGCAATGGAGAAAACCAAGCAAGCAATGGAGCGACCCAACAGCAATGGAGAAATCATTCAGAATGATCCGAGTGCAAAAGAGAAACCGTTTCTTTTTATGCGAGGCAGTTTACCGAGGCAAAGGGAGCCGTCGCACCGAATTAAAATACGGCCTCCTTTGGGCCAGCAAAAAGAATCCTTTTTCCCCTTATCCGCATCATTTCCCCTAATGGTGATCACTTTCGTGTGGCTTTGAAGAGCTTTCAAACTTCTGTTCGTATCTTCATAACCTTTCTGTGAAATTGAAAATGACAGTACTTTTTGTATATTAATTCAAAAGCTGGAAAGTTCTCTCTTGTCCATCGATTTCATTCGACTGGATATCAAAGCAGTGCGCTATAGTAATACGTGCGGAATTAAAAACATGTTTTCCTCTCTCATAAAAATTGTAATTGCGTTCTATGGCGAGCTTAAATAAATATTCGATTCCTAGGTAGGTTTCTAGGATATTTGGAAGCTATGGATATAATGCCTCATTGTCTTAATCACAGTAAACATTACTTTTCCCATGAGAGAACCATCTTACTTTAAAGAGTTGAGGCTTTCATCATGAGGATTTTCAAACTCCATGTTTTGATTCTAATAAGAGGAAGTAAAATCGCTTTAAAATGTAGTGCACATTGAATATAAATAAATTCAGCAAAACCTGCTGGCGTCATACCCATGAAGTGTATATATAGGTACCTCCAATAAACCAAACTTCGTCCACATCCGATAAAAAATAATGGTAATGACTAATGAGCTGCACTGATTAGATACATTGATAAAATAAAATAAAAATAAAAACTTTCCAGTTATATTGATAGATTCCACTTGAGAAAATATCATTTCCTTCCAAAATTGCAATTGAAACTTTGAAGGGAATTTTATACTTAGTGATTCAACAGAGAATTTTTTACCAACAGCGTCTATTTTAGTCCGTGATATCAATCTATTCCTACTCTCTTCTGCCTGTTTATCAAGTTTTTCTGCTTGCTTGGCAATTTCCCCCTTCATTTCCGCTAAGCTATTCCTACTCTCTTCTGCCGGTTTATCAAGTTTTTCTGCTTGCTTCCTACTCTCTCCTGTTTGCTTAGTAATTTCACCCTTCATTCCCGCAAGCAAATCAAACAATTCTGCATAGCCCTCGGGTTTTCCAAACTACCCGAGGCTTCACCTTCCGGCCTACCTTCTGTCTTAACACCTTCTACAATGGGGTCACCTTCATTACTAGAAATTTCTACTGCCCCTACCGACTTCTCTCCCTCCGACTCATCTTCATAATAGGTAATTGGTTCCCAATAGGTCTGAAAACTTTCGCCCTTGAGATCCATTATGTTCAAAATTACTCTGACAAATCACTGAAAGAAATAGGGAAAATAATCCAACCAACTGGGATTCGCGGACAGAATATCGTAATGGACAAGGAACTCGGGATCTCTGATTCAAATTTGAACTACGCTGACAGAGAAAAATCACAAAACCTGTTAAAAAAAACACTTCAAAGCAAAATAAACTCGCGGAAGAATCGGAATTATTACGCAACCTGACAGTGAAGTCGTAGCAACCGCCTTCTTATCTAACAATGCACCGCGTTCGGTTGCCAATTATGTGTAACCCGTCCGTCCGTCCGTCCGGGTTTCGTGGGGGTGGGGAAGGATTCTTTGGAGGGTTCGCCCAAGGTGAGCGGGTCCTGGTTCGGGGGAAAGGGAAGGTGGGGGAGGAAACGGAAATGGAAAAGTGGGTTTGCGGTGGGTCCAATTGCTGAATGGAGGCTGGCGCGAACGAAATAACAAAGGCTTACGTAACAATTTACAATTTCAATAACACTTTTAATAAACACTTCGACTTGAATATGAACAACAAAATACATAAATGAATTATACTTTGCATAAAAAGAAATTTAACTATTGCTACTGGCCAGTTAAATACCATGTGACAGCAATTAATGAATAACAAAAGAAAATAAACTCTGTTTAACAATTGTTGGCGTAAAATATAGCAAAATGGTTGAGTAACAAACGTTACTTCCAAATGATCACTTTCTGTCCTAATAACTACAATTAACCATTCATACACACGGTGAAAAGGGAGGGCATAAAAAAATATAAAAAAATGCACGGGATTGTATCACAATTCTTCTTATCTTGAATAATGGGGGAAATGGGGCTCTTCTGGTTCTTCTCAATATTTGGTTCTTCTCAATAATATATATATATATTCGTACTTAAAAATTACGTCGACTTCCACGCCTTGCTGCTTCTCTCTCTCTCTCTCGTCCACAGGACTGCCTCCGTAGAGATCCAGAGCCTCCGGCCGCGAAATCAAGCCAAACAGTGTTGGTCGTCGCCTGTACTTCGCTTTTATAGGCCCGTGGGTCACATTCTGGGGAGGGATGGGGTGAGCAGGGGGGAAAAACCCAGAATAGCAGGTTCTCGGCTATTCTTCAGTAGGGGAAGGGGGAGGGTTTCGCCAAAGTATGTGGAGGGCGGGGTTGGCGGGTTACAGCACCTTCAACTTGCCATGTGCAGGTGTTCTTGTTTCACAGTGGGGTGGGGTAAACTTGCTGCGAATCACGGACACATCGGAAATTTCCGTTCTTCCTAGGCGGAAGAATCGTGGGAGGGGGAGGGGATGGAAAAATACAGCATCGGGTCATTCACGCTTCACTTCCCATTCACACGCACAAATTTACAAAAAATTACATAAGCACATACTCGTACAAAATTATGTAAGCCTTCTCTACCTCGTAAATTCCGATTTAAACACCCATGAACCGAGCCAAACGGAAACGGTTACAATATTCAATACTGTTGCCCACAAAACCATCGCAAAACCTTTAAAACTCCAAATAACTTAGCGTTCAAAACCCAATCACCATTTTCACCGCAATGGCTTATAAATATAAACAACTGCAAGCATTGTCGGAAGGAAATAACCGGTCAAGCTAATCGTAAAATGGGTTTTGTCAAAAGAATATTAGGAAAGTGCGACGACAAAGTGAGAGAAATTAGCTACTTTTCCCTCGTTAGACCACATTTGGAATACGCTGCCAGTGTTTGGGACCCTCATGAAAAAGGCTTAATAACAGAGTTAGAACGCGTGCAAAGAAGAGCTGCCAGGTATGTGAAAGGTCGTTACGATAGTCTTGTTAGTGTAACTGACCTCTTAGATAAACTCGGATGGGAATCTCTGTCGGACCGTAGATTGAAAAATAGACTAAACCTTTTAGATAAATTCAAGAGCAGTGTCTTTTCTGACGAAGTTAACCATATCTTGCGGACGCCAACGTACTACGGAAGATCAGATCATATAAATAAAATAAGAGAGATAGATTGCAGAACAGACAGATTCCGAATATCATTTTTTCCACGATCAATAAGAGATTATAACGGCAGCAATAGAACGCGTAAATAGATTGCATGACTTGTAGTGTAGCCTACTAACCTATGTAAAACTTACTGCATGTTTCTGAATTTCTATTCTATATTCTATTTCTAACAGCATATAGTAGTATAGTTTGTTATTATACGGGACGTTTCTCGGACGGTGTGGTGTGCATGTGGGAGTCCAAATGCATGCTGCATGCTGGTGATTGATCACCCCCTGCCAAACACCCTAGAGGTGGCTCGCAGGGTAATTTGTAGATGTAGATGTAGATGTAGATGAAGGAGTGGTTGATAACCTACGGCTCGTGACGTCAGACAATTAGAAGGCACCAGCGGTCAGGCCTTGTCTCTCGGTGGTCGTGCTTTGGGCCCCCGCGCACTGGCAACTTTTTCAAAGCAACTATTTAGTTGCTTTATGGAAGTTCAAATGAAACACACGGCATTGACTGTGGCCCCGCGCACCGGCGACTTTTTAGTTGCCGCAACTAAATAATGGAGAACTTGCACATTTTTTGAAAAAAATAGAGGAGATAGAGGACGTTGAATCTTGCACAACGCAAAAAACCCGAGGGCTAGGTAACGCTTCGTTCCCGAGATAAAAATTCTCAAAGTTGTCGAAAATCCAATGGCGTGAAAAACGGCGTTCGAAAGGGGGCGTGGTTGTTTCCAAGGGTCTGACGTCATATATGCCGTTCCGAGTACTCCGAGTTAGTACTGCAGCGGGGGCCGCCGTTCCGGCCGCTTCCTCCGGGACTCTGGGCGGCACTAACGGGGAAAAGGTGCACGGGCGGGGTTTTGGGGAGGGCAGCGGAGCCTTATATGGTAATGAAATGTAACTTAAATGGCAAATTGTCAGAAAAATTGCGTAAAATTTATGTCAATAAAATAGCTGCAGGATTGATAAATTTAGAAAATAAGATCATTAAGAAGTGTGATTAGTTATTGAAATTTAATGAGTCAGTGAGAGCTTGTCTATTATTATAGCAGTACTTGTAAATAAAAGCATTAAAAACATTCTACAAACCTCTGAAATCAGTATTTTACCATAAGTTTAGAAGCACCTCATATTTTCTCAGGTAACTCATTTTCATATTCACATTAGTTACATTTTGCCATCCAGAATCCAATCATTCCAATTATGGAATGCAGAGATAGGTTGTTAACATAGACAGTTGACTTCTGGTGAAATTTAAATGGATTAAGGTTTTAAAAGAAATTGTAAAGTAAATTCCATTAAAACATTTTATTGAAATCAAAGGGCTTTAATTAACAGTAAGAATATATTTTTTCTCCAGAGTTCTCTGGCCCAGTCAACCACTGTCTTCGCTAAATTTGTATCATAATTGACAATTTCAATTTCAATTTTGGAAATGACTTCGTACTTAGGGTCAGCAACGCACAATATTCCTTTTTCCTTCCCATAAAACAACATTTGGAGTTGCAGTTGTGCATAGCATCTACCGCCCACTTTCCCACATTTGCTAATATAATTCTTGCATGTTTCAGATGTGGGACACTTCACCTTTACCACATATTCAGAACTAATCAAGCGATGCCACAAATTCAGGGAGTTCAGCTTTCAATAAAAGTCCTGTATTTTCAAAACTAACACTCAACTCGTCTCAATGACATCACCTTCTAGGTCTTTCCCCCTCTTCATTGGCCCTGTGATTTTAAAGGGTCGAGCGCCCAACAGCTGCTCTGCCAGGGTACTACCACCATCCATCTTACAGTTAGCCTCTGTATAAATCATTGAGGCACCCAATCGTGCATACCTCAACTTATGCCACAGGTGACATGATGCCTGCCCAACAGTCAATGATGATGCTTGTAAACAAAGGGGCAGGGTCTTTTTTGACTTAGCAAATTGAATGAAGTCCTCATAGAGCTCCTTGTGTAGGCTTTCACGGTGTGGTGAGGATTCAGCAGACAGGTTTTCGGAGTTACTACCGCGTAGATTCATCTCTGCAGACGACTGTTTCGCCGGCATTGCAGCAGGCTTCTTGCACCGGCCTCCGACGGGGTGTGTAAGAGACGGGCGATACCACGGATCTCCACTTAATTGACCTGAAGAAGCCTGCTGTAATGCCGGTGAAACTGTCGTCTGCAGAGATGAATCTACGCGGTAGTAACTCCGAAAACCTGTCAGCTGAACCCTCATAGAGCTTATGGGTCAAATTTTGAGTTTTAAATAAAATGCCCAAATGAAATAAGTCCAACTGCTCAAGGGAGTGAGAGGGAGAGTTGTAAGCCAACAGAACACATTGATCGTTATTTTCCCTGCAGTCCATCTATAACCGGTCCTTGAAATCACCAATTCCAAGAATTGGGTCCACAGGCTTCAAATTTCATAGATCAGTGGCCATAAGGAGTTGGTTTCTCACACCAGACAAAGGTGGTTTGCGCCAATAGCACTAAACTTCAGTTGGGGAAGGCTCTAAGCTCTTGTTGTGGAGCCACACTAGGAAAGCCAAGGAAGGCATGCTTGCACCCCCCTTAAAACATGAAGTGGTAAACATTGCATCATTAGGCCAAAAAATTCTCACTCGGCTAGAAACCCGAGAAATATTTATAAGAAATATTCGCCGAGAAAAAACAAGATCATATATTGCATCATTAGTCATCTTCCAGAAAAATAATTCACATTTTATTTTTTACAAATTATTATTTTACATATTACCATCGATTCTACTTGCATATTTCGTCTATAAAAACGTCGGTAAACGTCTTAACTTTGATGAAATTACAATAAATTTAAGAGTTGCTTGAAACCATTACAAATAAATATCATAACATAAGGGTACTTATAAAGCCATTAACTATGGTCGCAGCTACTAATAAAGATATGCATGAATTAGTTAATAACTAGTACTAATGGATCATTACGCCGAAGCATTATAATTACCCGACGACGCTGTGCAATCGTGACAGGCAATGCTCAAAATCGTCTTCGACGCTTCGTCGAACACCATGGTGGCATAATGTATAATACATAATACAAATATAATTTTTGGCCGTAACTTTACGTTCCAGAAAAACACTTCACCCGGCATAAATTATTAGATCTTTGTAATGGCACACGTCAAGTCGCCCTCTCAATGTATTCTTTTCTCATAGATCTGAAATAGAGATTCATAATGTAAACATTTCGAAAAGGTCACATGTATTATCACAACTTTGCTAATAATGACGACCTACTGCAACATAATTCACATGAAAACAATTTATATATTCATTTATCTTGTAAATAACATAAAATACTTACCGCAAAGCCTTTACATTTCGTATTTCAGCTGATGTTTACTTGTCACAGCTCATTAAGTACTCCATCAGTATGGGAGAATCGACTTCGGGCAGATTTCCGGACTCCGCACGAATATATCCAGCTTCCATGCCGATAATTCTCTTAAGTATAAAATAAAAACAGATAGCGTATTTCTTTAAACTTGTACTACAGCGCAGGAGATGTATATCTCAAGGTAAATCCACTTTCCAGCGTCTCGAACTGATAAACACTTTGTTATGCCTGGTTACCATGCCACGGAACGGCATATATGACGTCACGCGTCATTTATGCCGTAAAACGATTTCATTATTTTCAGGGCGCTATTGTTCAGTTAATATGCTTCACTCAGGTTAAAGAGAAGTATACATATTAAAGATTTTTGATGTTATATACGATGCATGAGTTAAATTGCCTGTACAAAATCCTTGCAAGTTCTCCATTGCGTCCGGACCTATTCTGAGGGTGATTTAATTGTTGCCGGCAGGAATAGATCGCGTGGGTATTTACTCAACCCCACGCACTGTTAACTTTTCAGTTGCTTGACGGCACTTGTTCAGAGCGCATCTTAGGAAGTGTTTTGCAGGACGCGTTTTGCAAAGGTCTCATAGTTTTAAGTTTTGGGATTATTTACGGTAATTTTAATTACTGAACATTCTCTGAATTGTATTTGGAGGCCATATATTTACAACTTCACTTACTTCCATTATGTAAATACACTACAACCTCAGAATAATTTTACTCACATAGTTACACCTTCCCTTCATTTAACACCTTTCATAAAATTTTCTTCATATAGATTTTCCGTATACTCTTGAAATTCTTCGACATTCTTTTCTTCACTTTCCTATTCTTCTCCTTTCTACTTGTCCAACTACTACTGTTTCACAGCACATTATACATGGTGGACCACGGATCTCTATTGTAGAGACTATGTGATGATGGCTTTGGAATTTCTCGCATTTCATCTACGTTTCTGATCTTGATCCATTTATTTTTCTTCGTTCAAGTCGACACATTCAATTATTTCTGTTATTCGAAATAGGATTTCTATTTGAAAACACCCGCATTGGGTAGGTTGATTTGTCCTTCCGCTACGGTATATGCGTTACACCTTCATTCGACGCCACCATTTCTTTAATTTTTTCCTTCCGTTCTTTCTTCCTGTGTCTCAATTTCACTGCATATGTTGCTCCGGCCTCATTACCTTTTGGGATTATTTGCAGTACTTTAATTTATTGAACAAGCCCTGGATTGTATTTGGAAGCCATGAATTCACAACCAACGGTCATACACCCTTATGGAAAGATTCGGCAATCCATGTTAAAAATCGAGTCTTAAATTCGACTGAGGCGGCGCCAATCGTTCCTGCAGCAAATTTGGAGCTAATCTGCACAGATGTGGGTTACTACATAGAACCAATTATTTTTCGTTTAAAATTTAATGCTGAAATAAAATCCTATCGTTCTTCTTTATTTTCTGGTTCAGGCTATTTTCAGGTCCTTATAAATTTCACATTTTTTAAAACTAGTGAGCATTATAAAATGAAAGTTGTTTGAACGAAGCAAATTAAAATTAATATTAGGCGGAAATCATGAAAAATTCATTCAGATTTATCATGGATATAATGGAGGAATCGTACTTACATGTCAAAGAGAAGTAAGTGATTCTGAACAGAGGATTACCAAAAGCAAGAAAACAATATGTATCCCCAAAGATTCCACAGTATTTAAATCGTGATTGATATCCAAAGAATCCTGTACTGCAGCTAGTGACGTAACTAGGAATATGCTTTAGGGGCGGGAGGGATGAGATGACATGGGGTAGGAAAATTTTTGAAAAATGACATGCCTCGATATACATTTCGCATCATTTTGGCGCTAAAAATTTAAATTTAAGCCGATAAAGTTATTATATTGCAATACTAGGTAATTTTTTAAATATCTTTTTTTCTCTCTGATAGTTTGGGGGGGATCTATCCCCTCACCCCCCATATTTACGCTACTGACTGCAGCCCAATCCATCCTAGCTCGCGTCATATTTTATTTTCTTGAGTTTCCTCCTCATGTGTTTCTCGATCCAACATAGTTTCTTTTCAATAGTTTAGTCTCCTTTTCAAGTATAACTAGATGGATGTATCACTTCCCTGATATCTAGTCCCATATTATATGGCCACTCCACCATTTTCACAGCTTTTCTAGCGTCCAATTAGCAATTAAAGCTATTGAAGATCATTCCTGGTACCTATATAAACCAGATTTATTTAATTTGATTAAGACATCTATTATATATAGGTGATTGAATTTGTGATTATTTTTAAGTACCTTGATAATGAATTGGAATTAAAGGCAACAATATTTTAGATTAGACGAAAGTTCTATGAACATCTCCTACCAATTTTACATACAGTATAGTTTATGTAAATTCCTATAAAAAGAGAATAGTCCACAAGGACAAATACTGTACCCAAAACATTTTGTTCCTTTGCCTTTTTTTTCGCTGTCTCAAAATGAGCGCAACAGCACAACTTGCTTTCACGAGATCCATTGTGAACTGAGCTGAGGGGCAATTATTTAATCGCCAGTGCGCGGTAGCAAGAAACTCTTCGGCGATTAAGTTGTCTTTTTAAATAAACATTATGTGCTCTCACAGAAACAGGATGCTGCGGAAACGAAATATTTTAAAAACAATTTTTCTTCGTGCAGATTTAGCTAACCTATAGCGATGCTTGCGCTAAAATTGTGGATCTAAATTCTAATTTACGTACTCCGGCTTATTCCAAGGGTGTCATTCTTGGCTCAAGCAACAGCGATAATGTTCAGGCCCAATTACCAAAGAAAGGACTCCCTACATTTTCGGAAGATTATTGGAATGGGAGAGATTTCGTGGCCAATTGAAAAAAAACTTGTCCATGTAGTACCAAACAGGTATGACGTGCAGATGCTGCTTACTTAAAAACTCATTTGCGGGGAACAGCTGCGGATGTAATTGAGAAAGCACCGGTTACTTGCGCGAACTGCAGAGGGGCGTGAAAAGATCTTGAGAGACGTTACGGGAGTAAAAGGATCCTTTCTCTCCACGTATATGTTAACGATGTTATTAGCCAATGTTAAAAAAAACTGGTTTGCAAAGCTAAGCAAACGTCTTTATTCTGGTAAGTGTAAATTTTAAACAAAAGAGAAACCATGAAAAATTTAGTGTGGAAACTTGTCTCGGACTTATTTCTAAAACGGAAACTAGAAACGGATATAAATTAATATAGTATATCTGCTCCATAATTCTTATTTCATTGGTTCTCGGGAACCTATAAATCTCTGAACTATAAGATATTTTGCAGTCACAACACCTTTATTGCGATACGAGCTAGAAATCACGAAACCTTTAGCCGATGGAGGACTCGTCAATTAGTGGTGGGCATGTGATCACATCGATAGGAAAGGAGTAAATAAGAGTACCGAGATGATTCCTCCGAAATTTGGAAGGGAATTAGCCGTTAAACATCGGAACCTGGTTACTTATCAGGATAACTTAAGGAGGGGTACGGTTGGACCGCAAAAAGAGAGAAATAAAATGCTTCAATTTTATGCCTAAGTTGATGATAGCAACGACCTGCGATAAAATCCATCCAAATGGAAGCGGATGGAGTGTGAAAACCACATCTGTTAATGCGTGCAACTTCACTTGCAGGTTAGACCGCTTCTTGGAAAGGAATGAGCTCAAGTTGGTTGGTGCGCCAAGTTGAGATAGCAAAATGTCCCAACTAAGGACCCCATCCTAAGTCCCTTAGGTACGGCACATTTTCGAGTAACGGGTCTCCTGCCGCTTCGTATTAGAAGAAAGGGAAGCCAGTTTCGGGTTTTTTCATTAGCAGATCATATAGCCTGCCTTATTAACTTCAAAATATTACCAAGATTGAAGCCATTCTAAGAAGCCATCGAAGAAAATATTTTCCTCCTCCTCCTCTCCCAGTGTCACAACTGCGCTTAATCTCGGACGCCGAAATTAATCTAATATTCTATGTGTGGAGAAAGTTTGGCGAGTTAAAAAAATAGAACATAATAAATAAAATCCTAATATTCTTTTTTTGCAATTCTTGTCGTTGAGATATTCGAAGACACATATTTTATTATGTGCTTACACTGCGCCGAAACTAGCGTGCTGTGTCAACGTTCACGTCTACGGCGGATGGACAATAAATTCGGTATTATTTTCTTACTTTCAAACACTTGTAGCTGATGTATTTACTAATATAATGAAAATACTATAATTTCTTTTAAAAAATAAATATATCCGCGCAAAACGAAGTCGCTTTCTTGTAATTCAACCTCTATGCGACTTTTTACAAAAAAATATTCCTCTTCACTTAGCCCTACAGCTTTCACAAATATCACCAATACGTTTATATTTAGACTTCATGACAATATAATATCTATCTTGTTAGAATGCTCAGAATGGTAGCATGTAGCAATACGACTACGGTGGGAGGAAATAGGTTAAATTAAGTTTGTAATGCATCCGTGGCTTTAACGGATACTTAATTAAATATTAAATTTTTAACAATGCCCAGTGCCTTGAAATTGGACCTCATGAGTGCCCGATCTGTTTATGTAAGACCTTTATGCAAGCCTAATGAATTACAATTAAGAAATAAACTTAAAAATATTTTAAAAAGTTATATTTTTATTTTAAAGTTTAAAAAAAATATTAATTTCCTCCTCTTCTAGTGTACTTTATTAGTTCGCCAATATAATTGGCAACGTTAAGCCAATAAAAATCTAAAATACATAAATTTCCAAAAGAAAGGAAAAAGATCGTTTCATTTAAAAATAGCGATATATTAACTCAGTATATCTGAGGTAAAAATTAAAAAAAAAAATAAGCGAGAAGTGGAATTCCCAAATATATTACTTATAACGTCTCAGCGAGTTTCAAGGAAGTCGAAACTATGATTTTTTTCATCTATTTCCGGATTCAATATTATTTGCGGCGTGTTCTCGTTTTCGATTCAAGCATCTTGCTCAAAGTCCTCCTTCATCTTTTGATTAGAACGTTTGAGTATCCACCTGAAGATAAGACACTCTATGACCGAGGTTTACTACATCCTACACCCGTAAACCACAAACTTTACTCCGCAATCATCCCACTAATCATCAAATCCTCTTGGCCCACCCAACCGACCTCCTCCTTTAACACACCCGTCTCAACTGGACTCATTCAGGATTCAGCTATCCTGCATTACGTACGTTTATCGTAATTTTTGTACTTGGTCCGAATTTTGGTGGAGGCCTTCGAAAGGACTTTTGAACCTTGAGGTTGATTTGCGTTTTACACGTGGGCGAAATGCATATCTATTAAATTTTGTGTGTAGCGTTTCCTTCTTTCCCTGTCACCGACGCACAGTGGGCGGAAATCGGAAAAAGCCGGACAAAATTACAAAATGGCTTTTTTTGAGTTATAAACTTGAAACTTCGCAGGTATACTAAAAAATGATTGAAATTTATTGACATGTACTTCATTTGACAAAGATCCTACCCGTTACTGAGATACAGAGGCTCAAACGTGAGCAAATTTCCATAAAAACGCCCGCCTTCAATTTCTTCTGAAAATCTTCCAAAGTAAGTGAATGGTGAAGTTATGGGTGGATTCTTGCCGAATAAAAAACCACATAATCTGTTAGCATGGTGTATTTTCTTCAATTTTCCGTAATCTTAAAGAAAACACCCCATAAATTCTTACCGTGCAGTAACAAAATGGCGGATACTGTTTTTCGACGAAGTTTTACATTTAGGTAGAGTTTCAAATAGGTTTTCGGCAAGGTCGCGCAGAGTAACTTATATGAGAGCATTGTTTGAAGATTTCTTGAGGTCTTTATGCAGTTTTATTTGAAATAAGTTTGCGTCGCCGGAAATTACATTGATTTTTCGATCGCGCGGCAGGGTTCTTCTCCGTGCGTCGGGAGTTGGATTAGCCGCGCCGCGGTAAGGTTATTGAAGCTGTATGGGTTTCAACGCTCAACATTCACCGTTTTTATGTTTTGCTTCAAGACACCGATTCTCAAATGGTCTATGGTGAAGACAGTGGAGGTTTTTCATGCGATCTACTTGCACGTTTCATCGAAGTTAATTTCGTTATCTTTGGATACGATCGAAGACCATGCTTCTATTAAAAGCGTTCAAACCTCGACAAAGTGAGTTGTTTTCCTGGGACTCATACAAAAAGACCTACCAGAAAGATACCAGCTGAGACCCTTATACCTTCTTCAATCACCGATCCCTGACCCTCAGGATTCTAATTTCGAAAACGGTCGTTTTATGACACCCTGGAGTGGAGCCCTTGGCCGTCTTAACGGAGGTATTTCCATGGGAACGAAAAAATGAACGTTTTTTTTGTCGCTTCAAAAATTGGCTCGCTGAATCCATAACATTTCCGGAATATGCTTTGCATTACTTTCTCAATACTTCTACGGGAGTTGTATTTTTATAAAAATCT
The DNA here is from genome assembly GCF_921293095.1 of Ischnura elegans. Lineage (NCBI taxonomy): Eukaryota > Metazoa > Arthropoda > Insecta > Odonata > Coenagrionidae > Ischnura > Ischnura elegans. The sequence continues at coordinate 154,794,354 of NC_060246.1, forward strand.
ATTTCTTTCAAATTTATTGAATAAATACTATTCCACATTTAGCTTTACGTTACAAAATTCATACTTTATTCATACGTACCGACGGATCAATATTGACATTAATGGCGTGAATAAATTATTCTGCGACAACGTTGCGCTTGATAAAGGAAACTTACCCATGCGGGACTAGAACCCGACACTTCTTTGACAGACGAGCATTTTACCCCGCCGCCACCCAAGTCGGCAAATTGAACAAATAACGAACTGCAAAAAGCGTCATTTAATCTAATGTTTTACTCTTGAGATGAAGAGATGTTCAAGAAGATGGCTAATAATGCAGTATTCAGTGACTTAAAATTACTAATCATGAACATAGATTACTGATGGCAACTAAATAATCAAAATTTTATGGACGAAAATTATGGATCGCGTGACAATCTCATGTTCTGCACCTACAGTAAGCACTAGAAAGTTGTTGAAGCAGATACGATGAAGACAGGGTAGTTAAGGTAGACAATTCCACGGGAACTTCTAGATATTTTAAAACGTGTATCATACCCTCATTTCTACTTTGACTGTGGTGAAGGAAAGGTAAGTTCTCTTGAGTGCGCAGAATTTGTGAAAGTGATTTTTATTTGCTTGTGGAGCGTAGAAATTTCAAACTTCCACTTGCCTGTAAGTACGGTTTTGAACAAATCCCCGAACATCTTTTTCAAAATAGTTATTTTAATATATAATATCTATTTTAGCTGAAAATTTTCTTAGCATTCCTTTCCTGACTAAAATAAATTAAAATTTAAATTATCAAATGCCACTGTTTAAATTCCAATCGATACGACACATCCAATATGCATTCAGAAAATCATATGGGGCAGTGCAGCGTACACAAACCAACAGAATATTTATCGATATCATGTGAACGATATGTTTACATCCCCTAAGTTATTCATACCCGACGCTATTGCACCGCAGATTTAGAACCCCATGATTCAGCTGTCCTTCAGTGTGTTGCAAACTTAAAACTATCGTTTTTCTTAATTTCGCAATGACTATACTTCCCTGTAGGATAATAAATTATATGGGTTTTAAGATTAAGAAAAAATTAGGAAAATAAGGTAAGCAATGTAAGCATTTCTTTTCCGTTGATCATGGTCAGTAGTAAACAGAACTTAATCGTGTAAAATCCAGAGTTGAAATCATTAAGGCCATCCACCTGCCTTTCGATATAGGTAATGTCTTTCTGATTTTGTAACTTCTTTTGTCTCTTTTTTTCACCTAAAGCGGATGGGATGACAAAATCGTGTCGACGTCGGCAGTGGATTTTCCCAGATAGTGGCATCTGAAATTGTAGAGCCTATATGTGAGAAGTGCCTCCGATGCAATTTAAATTCTTTATCAAAAGTTTAGAGATAAATGTAATTAACCAAGAGAAAGTGGAAACTTCAGTCGTTACCTGTAGCGCCTTTGTTACCTGCTGCTTTTTAATCAAACTAAGAGATACAAGGGAACTCATGACTAGGAATTTATCTGAAGCATCCACTTGTTGCCACATTTGCTTATATTGAGAGTGGCCCGAACTTCCATCAAAACCGTACTTTGAGATTAATCTGTAGTTCACCACCCCATTTAAATCTTGAGAGGTGGAAGTGCTGCATGCATGCAATTGCATGCTGCATGCTGGTGATTGATCACCCCCTGCCAAACACCCTAGAGGTGGCTCGCAGGGTAATTTGTAGATGTAGATGTAGATGAAGTGGTGGCTAAGCAGGCTATTGTTCCCAATATGGTGTGGTTCAGTGGTGGTTGAAGGTTTACTTCGCACATGGTCTCAGTTATTTTAATTCCTTCGTTATTAGCTGCCTTTTTTTGCTATCGCTATTCTATCATAACTGGGATACAATTCGTGTCCATGGCTCAGAGCTGTCCTACGAAACGACCGATGTTGACGCTTGGTCAAATCAGAGGCAAACATCAATGACAGTGCCTCTTCCACTGTCATCTCAGGGTGGACCTTTTCACTCGTCCTCCACTTTGAAAGAACTCTCTTAGCCCGAGTAGGGGTCGTAGTTATTATTTCTGCAATTAGGTGAGCTGCTGCAGTGTCTCCCCTCTCTCTCAAACTCACAGATGCCGCGAGAGCAAGCTCAGCAGTAGTAGCAGTAGTTTTTAAAGTTTGAATTTTCTTCTGCGTGATCTAACACATTAGGTGCGACATTTTTTTGGCCGCCCTGGTATGCATGGCAAATATAATATGAATTTTTTAGCATGAAGCTACAGGGGGAATTTTATTTAGTCAATCAATTTGAGAGGAATAGATTTTTACAAAAATACAATACTCAACCGGCTGTCGTTGAAGTACCGGGAAAGTGATGCATAGCAAATTCTGGAAATGTTATAGAGTCAGCGAGCCAACTTTTGTATCGACACAAAAATCATTCATTATATCGAGAACTCTCTACCCATTTCTTCAGGTATGGCCATAGAATGCGTTTTGTCAGGAAGTCATTGAGAAATTTCAGAGCATCAGGGCCTTGTCTTAAATTCAGCCTCCGCGATAAATAATGGAGCAAATATTTTTTACCGAGTGAATGATTTTTTTACCAATTCCAATATTATTTTGTAGATATCAAGTCATGTAATAATGTGAGGTGGCATTTTTTATGGAATGGCGGATGGAGCCTATGTAAAATTTAGAAATAATAAATTTGTCGAACCTATGGTTATCCAATGCCCTAATGCGTACACGGGGAGGAACACATGGTAAACGTGTAAAGACATGAAAATCTGTATGTCAAAGTAGAACTGAGGGTATGATGCACATCTAAAAAAGCTAGAAGTTCCCATGGAAATACCTCCGTTAAAACGGTCAAGGGCTCCGCTCCAGGGTGTCATAAAACGACCGTTTTCGAAATTAGAATCCTGAGGGTCAGGGATCGGTGATTGAAGAAGGTATAAGGGTCTCAGCTGGTATCTTTCTGGTAGGTCTTTTTGTATGAGTCCCAGGAAAACAACTCACTTTGTCGAGGTTTGAACGCTTTTAATAGAAGCATGGTCTTCGATCGTATCCAAAGATAACGAAATTAACTTCGATGAAACGTGCAAGTAGATCGCATGAAAAACCTCCACTGTCTTCACCATAGACCATTTGAGAATCGGTGTCTTGAAGCAAAACATAAAAACGGTGAATGTTGAGCGTTGAAACCCATACAGCTTCAATAACCTTACCGCGGCGCGGCTAATCCAACTCCTGACGCACGGAGAAGAACCCTGCCGCGCGATCGAAAAATCAATGTAATTTCCGGCGACGCAAACTTATTTCAAATAAAACTGCATAAAGACCTCAAGAAATCTTCAAACAATGCTCTCATATAAGTTACTCTGCGCGACCTTGCCGAAAACCTATTTGAAACTCTACCTAAATGTAAAACTTCGTCGAAAAACAGTATCCGCCATTTTGTTACTGCACGGTAAGAATTTATGGGGTGTTTTCTTTAAGATTACGGAAAATTGAAGAAAATACACCATGCTAACAGATTATGTGGTTTTTTATTCGGCAAGAATCCACCCATAACTTCACCATTCACTTACTTTGGAAGATTTTCAGAGAAAATTGAAGACGGGCGTTTTTATGGAAATTTGCTCACTTTTGAGCCTCTGTATCTCCGTAACGGGTAGGATCTATGTCAAATGAAGTATCTGTCAATAAACTTCAATCATTTTTGAGTATACCTGCGAAGTTTTAAGTTTATAACTCAAAAAAAGCCATTTTGTAATTTTGTCCGGCTTTTTCCGATTTCCGCCCACTGTGCGACGCTTCGAAAAATTACTCGACAGGATGTTACTATGTCATCGGAGGTCAGATGGAAGAGCTACTTCGACATTCTGGACCGTATCCTGATCCACCAAGTTGACGGAAATTTCAATTTTAGCAATTATTCATGCTTTCGCTTAGTTTTTTCTTTATTTTCCTGAAAATGTAATTAGTAATGTTTATATTATAAAATGAACGTATAAAATACAGTTTATATAATATATTTTTTTATTCGTAAATGTACTTTCTACGTCACTTATTCCTATTCATGAAAAATAGAAGGTAATGAAAATTGAAAACGATCATTGCATGAAAAGCATGAGGAAACTACAGAAAATATTTCAAAAGAGCATCAGCCAACCGGGCAACACCTGACCTTAATTGTTGTACCTGTCGATCGGTCAAATCAGTTCAGCGTGACATTCTACGTTTAGATTAACGCGGCTTGATGATAGAAAATAAGTCGTTTTCCGAAACGTTGGCCAATATGACTGCAATCACCTGGTGCAGAGCCCGAGTAGAATATCTGAATTAAATATATTTTCCATTCACCGACGCAGAAGGCCATGGTACACTACTCACACTGCTCTCGATTACTTGGCGGTTGCTTCTACTTCTATTGCTGAACGCGATGAATTGTTCTAGCTGGAAATACGTATTCTCCATTTACGTGCTTGACAATGTACTCATTGTATCTTCGGCGACGCTTACATTTCGTGACTCCGGCAGTTGCAATCATTCATGATGAAGTTGAATATTTTCTTCCTGAAGCGATATGACTCGGCAGACTCATTTCTTATCGTACCGCTCTATTGTTGGCTGCAACAGCGTGACGATCAGTCTACGGTTGACTTGTTGATTTTCCCCCTTGTGTTTCTTGAGTATCAAATGGGCTAGCTCCATGGCCTTTAAGACATCAGCCTCGATCCCGGCCTATACGCGTAGTTCGAGACGCGCGCGCAGCTAGTCCAATTTAACCAAGCACCAACTGCGTGATGGAGGAGCGCCTCCATGATGGAGTTTATTTCTCCGTCCACGTTCATCAGCGCCCGAAGGTTTTTTTCACATCCTGTCGTTCAATGTTTGTAGGTAATAATGGTAAGAAGTTAAATGTTCAACTTGGAAGCAGGTGGTGCGTCAATCATTAAAGCAAATGAATTTTAATAAAATAAACTTCTACGGGTCCTACTGCGTAGTGCAAGTTATTTCTCTACTTTGCGCGACCCCTGCTGATCATTTCTTCAAATGTAATTGGGCTGATTTCAATGTATTTAGCAAGACAATGATGAATGAGGATGATACTATAATGATATTATAAAGATATACTATAATTGACCAAAAAAGTGAAAATTCGTGAAAATGGCAAAAAAAATCATCCTGTCTTATCAAACAAAGCCTCAGACGAAACTAGACCTAGGAATCATCATATGTTTTTGGAAATGCCATAGGTTGGGTGTGGTCGCGGGAATGAGCAATTCCTGGATTCCCGTTTTAAACAGACTCTCCTGATCAATCTCTCCCCATCCCTAAATCTCCCTACCACACTCAACCCACCGACATAAAAAGTATATTTTTCAACTCACACCGGAAGCAGTCCAATCACCTTCGAGGAAGTGACTAGCAGGTTTTTTTATGAACCATGAACCACGAAAGCCTCGATGAAGAAAAATGATTTCATGAGTCATTTTTTTCTGACAGAAATATTAATTTTTTTCTCGGTTCCATTGAAAGTAATTTTTTGCTATGCAAAAACATTCTAGAAGACTTAAATATCTTTTGGAATAATAAAGCGTATTAAAACTGTTGCTTTCTTCCTTTTAATTGTGGACTACGAGGAAATGGATTTTTAATTAGTAAATGAATAAGGTACCAAAATATGTAAGGTTTGTAAAATATTTCTCTCATTTTTTTTGTTTTAATTAAAAGGAGCATATGAAGTCAACTCGTCGCGACGTTTCGAAACTTTTTTTTTCTATCACCAACGGGTGTCTTTTTGTTGAAGTTCTGTTAACTCTTTATTTTTACCATCAAAGAAAAAAATTGTGATTAAATAGCGCTAATTAGTTGCGTCTTACAAAACCTCCTATAATCCTATAAACCTGAAAAACCTTGCTAAAATTCTATGGAAAGATCCTATTATGGGTCTCTTTTGTGTATTTTTGTTTTGTTTTTAGCGAATTTCCTCATGCATGGGAAAAAAGGTGATATTGCACTCGGTTTATCAGTATGTGTATATCTGTTCTCACTATGACTTCAATTTACAGCACAACATGCGATGTAACATAATTTAGATAGTGGTTCTAGGTTTGGTATGAAATGCTCTTTCCAAAAACATATGATGATACCCAGGTCTTGTATCTGGGATCTTAGTCTAAGGCTTTGTTTGATTATATACACGATGAATGTTTTTGCGATTTTTACAAATTTTCACTTTTTTGGTTAATTCTAGCATTATATCTATCGCAGAGTAAATACATAATCGCACTTTGATTCACTAATCACAGTGAAAAAAACTGATCTGTTCAAGAAAAAATGCGCTGTATATCACTCACTGCAGTGAGTTCTGATCTATTTTTTTAAGGGTATTTTTTTCTTTCAAGGGCAATGGACATGGTGATGTGAAATAATCGGATTGGATTTCGTTGAGTAGTGTGCTGAAATCAAATCTAATGAGGCAAGATGCGTGCTAAGCTCAATTAGGTCGCTTTGTTAGGTGGATTTATTTCATAGCTCTACCGCAATGCACCTGCTGTTTTGTTCATATTGCTCGTTTTCGCGGGCACTGGAGACATGTTATGCGTTGTTCAATCTTACGAGTTGGTTGGACTGAGGAATGCCTACGAGACCTTCTGTTTACTGAGGCGAAGGAGGCTGAAAGATGCTGGTAGAGATTGATAAAAGGTGGCATTTGTAGACCATTTGAGGGGATGTCCAAGTACACGCTCGGAAAAGTCTCATATGGGTACCACAATGGGAAGGCGAGGGATGGTAGAGACATTGAGGAAAATGGGACCATGTATTGAAAAAGGATTGAAATTGGCTCAGAGGTTACGGGAATGGTGCATTTCGTGATGCGTTCGCTTGAAGCAGCTGCGTGGAACGTTGATATGGTGAATGCTCTCTTCCCAATCCTTCGCTTCTCTTTTCCCTCTCCTATTTCTCTACTATCCTTGCTTGCCTTACTTGTCCCTCCGAAAAACCACCTGCGCTTCTTGCCCTTAGCCCCAATAGGCGGCCCTGCTCACGCCCCTCTAGTGGTAACACTTTGATCTTTTTTGTCTCAGTGGAATTCGGCCTTAGATGGGATGCAATGGTAATACATATAGTCAACGCCTTGTCAACATCTGTAAAATACTCTGAAAGCTTCATAAAAAGTGATGAATCGAGAAACGAAAGGCTGAATTTGTATCGAAATCCACCACGCTTTAAAGCTTACGGGCGTATTCCTCCGACATCGATTTGTCGAGTTCATTTCCTAAAAATCGAATCCTTTAAGAATTTCCAATCAATTTTCGCTCAGAAATATTAGCAAATGGTTTTACGGATCAGCAAACTGAAGCATATTTATATTTTCCGTTAGGTTGCAGTTATCATTCTAGCGTAAAATGGCATCAATGTAATAATGTTTTTGATTTTCATCTTTCGCGTGAACAACTATAAGTGATCGTCATGGAATTGTTCAAATTTATCCAATCCGCCGTGAATTGTTTATTCTGTAGCCAATGTAAATTTTCCAGCCCTCTCTTATCGTTCCCTATCGGGGTAACTCACGAAAATTTTGCGTAATGCTGTCATGCTATTTATAATTTTCTGCAATAGTCAGGAATAGGATGTAAAAGCGCCGTTTTTATACTAGGGGCCTATGAAAAGGCAGTCAGATAGCCTGTGCTGTCACCTTTTTGGCAAGATCTTCGTAACATTAGCAAAAACAGAAAATTATCGTCTATGATCTGCACAAATTCCTAAAGGGCTCTTCAGTCCATATCCAGTTATTATCATACTTATCCACTTGTTCAGGAGATACAATTTTCTCTGTTATCCCTAATTAACAAAGGAACCAAGATTCGATTGGATCCATGGATTCATGCAAATAAACGGGAATGAGAAGACAGACGCAGGAGCCAATGGCTCACAATTGTCCCCGGTCTACGTTTCTAAACTGCCTCTAGTCCTAGCTGAAGATCTGGGAAATGTCAAAAGAAAAATAATTCGACAAAATCGGAAGAATTAATGGCAAACGATCGAAGCAGCAAACGTCGCGGGATTAAGCTTGCATGGCAGACCTCCGCGAGGAATATACACCGGTAATAAATCGTTAACACGGTCAAGGATAGGTCGCTGCCTCCTAACACATTCATACCACATCACGGAAGAGAAAGTTCAGCCCCGATGCATTGATTGTGATTGCCCACTAACGGTGCGACATCTCCTCACGGACTGTGAAAGATATCGGGTCGCAAGGGTGAACCACAACCTCGGGGGTAACCTTATTGAAGTGCTAGGAGGCAATCCCGAACGCTTGTCTCGACTCATCACACTCTCACGCTCAACTAACCTTTTCAATAAAATAAAATTGCTACTCTTTAAGATTTTTTACGATCGACCGGAATTGTTTTTGATTAGTATACTTATAATTGTTTTTCTCTTTTCCAATCAGTAAATGGTGCAAAATGGCCATAGCAACCGACGCACCCTATAAACTAAAAACTACGCTTATTCTTATTAGTAAATTACCAGTGAAATAGGATATCACCGAAATTCTGGAATGCCACTACCTAGCCATTTTCTCTTTGGCCACGATTTATAGTGCGGTTGTAGGCAAAGGCAAGGATAAAGCTGAGGGCTGAGGCACGACCACCGAGAGACAAGGCCTGAGCGCTGATGCCTTCTAATTGTCTGACGTCACGAGCCGTAGGTTATCAACCACGCCTACCGACAATGCTTGCAGTTGTTTATATGTATAAGCCATTGCGGTGAAAATGATGATTGGTTTAACGCTAAGTTATTTGGAGTTTTAAAGCTTTTGCGATGGTTTTGTGGGCAACAGTATTGAATATCAGTGTTCAAGAAATGGTGTACCGGTGTTGTCTGCCTCTGTGCAGAGGAAAATACACGGAGGAAACGAAAGTGTGCGTTTTCAAATTACCTAAGGACGAAGAGACGAAGAGGAAATGGATACTTACCATTCCAAGAAAAGACTTCCAGCTGACGAAATATTCCAAGGTGAGTTACTGTCTTTTTCTTTCTTTTTGGACGGCGTGATTATTCTGGGAAATGTTAGTATAATGTAAACGTTGATCGTCATTAAAAGTGAATTAAAAAGATATTTGATATAAGCATTGACCGGTAGACGAATTGTTATTGGTTTCTTGAAACAATTCTACTCTCGAGTGTATTTGCAGGTTGATTTCAATATTATTTGCGTTATCGCTTGAATAACTAATGGTTTTAATTATTTCATAGTACTTAAATGTATTTGAAATTCTCGCATATCAACGCTAAATAGAATACGGCGCTTATCCTCGTGTTCTAAGGTATTGTTATTAAGAAGAACTTGATTTTTTTTAGGGTGTTATTAATAGTTTTTGTTATTAGTAAATTGTGGAAACATGTGAAACACTCGGGATGAATAAATGGGATACCTACTTGTGTAATAAATATGACCCATGCCTACGTTGGCATTTTACATTATTTGTATGTTTACGCATGCATAGGGTATTACGGTTTTAGAAAAGATTTTTTTTGCATTAAGTAGTTCTTACATAGGAAATGTGTACTAACTAATCGTGTTAATCTGAGAACGATTGTGTAGAGAGCGAAATCTTAAATTCTTCGAGGGTATTAAATGAATGATTCTTCAGTAGTTAATCAATTATGGAAACATGTGAAACGCTCGGGATGAATAAATGGGCTACCTACAAGCGAGATAAATATGGCCCATTTCAGATCAAATATTGTTAATCCAACTACCATTGTGTGCACAGCGAATTATTTGAGTCTTGTTTACTACACCCTTATCACTTGAAATACAGTTGATTTTCCGTCTACCAATAAAATTATCTCTATTTTTAAGGTGTGTATCCGGCATTTTCTGTTTGAAGATGTGCTTCATTAAAGCTCCTACTTCGATGAGAAGTCGGGAAAACTGCTGGCTGTACCATTGAACTGCCCAAAACTGAGGGATGGTGCCAAGCCAAGAATCTTCCCTGACTGCCCTGGGTACCCTACCACTTCAGAGCAGACCAGGGATGCGCCATCAATGAGGGAACAGCGTCTTGAAAGTGCTACTGTGGAAACTGCTTTAGCTGAGAGTTTGAAAACTCAGGAAGCATACAAGGCTCAGAAAAAGCTAGACTCTTTCGGAAACGTAAATTCTCTGGTGAAGATGAATAAGTATTCAGCATTTTGGGATGTGGTCGTGAAGCCGTGTGCTATAATATTAAAGCATTTGAAAGAGTGTGCAACACCTCTTATTACTTACTCATTAATAGTATACATTAGGCCGGCCCTTATTTTTCAGAATTGCGAAAAGTTATGTTTTCCTGGTCTCAAAATGATCCAAATGAGGTTTATATTCACGTGTTAAAATTTGGTTACCTTAAAATAACGGCAACCCGTGCCCCAAGGGCCCTAAGTACTAAGGACCCTCAATTGAGTATTTTGGGGTCAAAAAAGTTATACTCCTATGTAAAACGTAAAAGTAAAGCCCTTATGGGCCAATTTTATGTTTGTTTTTGACCTATCTCTAAGCGTTTAGGAGATATCGTCCGTCGTAATGCAATCCCCCCCCCCCCCAGGGCGCCACCCCGCACCGCGGCACCGCTGAGGTATGGCCCGCACCACTTACTACAGACTTCCCCTCAACCCCCTCCCCTCCCTCGGCAAATACTATGCTCCTGGTGACAAGATTTACATGCTAGTGGTACTGTATTGAATAGGTTGTTCCTCTTGTGTCATGATTAATGTTGTTAAAGCCTATAATGTCAACGCCGTCCTATGTACTTGGTACCGACCCCTTAAACCTTGAATTTTTGCCGCCATATGGCAGCGAATCAATCCAGCAGGCTTTGTTCCAAAGTGCTCTTTATGTACAATATGTTATAAGCATGTGATACAATTGTGACTGTGACTTATAAAGGAATGAAGGGAATGAGCAGCGCTTCCAGGACTCCAACAGTAGATCAAAATATATCAAGAAAGAAGAAACGAGGTAGTCAGTTCACGGATGTAGATCACTGTGGAGAGATAGTTCTTGTGCATAGTATGCAAAGGATAGATGGTGCTAATTTTTGTAGGATGTAAGGAGAAAAGTGGTGAAATAAATACTTTATCATGCACTTGAAGTTCATTTAAAGACTAGACCAACAAGGAAAGGCATGTAATCAAGACTAAATCCAGGCATTGAACTGGTTGGAAAAGAAAGTGAAAATATACTCGGCTCAAATTTACCTACAGTGAGAGAAGTACTGTGTGTTTTCTCTATGACCAAATAGGTTCGAAATTTGTAAGACTTAGTGCGAAAAAAACCGTGAGAAATGCGTCTAATCCATGGTACAAAACTAGAATTCCTCTTATTACGGAAAATAAGGCGATTGAAAAGCTAGAAAAATGACGCAAAGAATAGATGAACGTGCAGCGACATAAAGAGAGCGCGAACTACAATGGAGATGAAGAGAAGAGAATCTTTTGTAACAAAACTTGATGATTTGTTTGACATTGCGAGGAGCGGTACCATTGAATTTTTGACGCACGAGGAGGAAAGTGTAGGTAATCTCTCGGATAAATGTGCTTGGGCTGAAGAAATAAAGTTCTTCCATAAATAAAGAGGAGAACGAAATGCAGTTATTGGTGGAATAGGATTCAATATATTCAAGAAGAAAGGAAAAGATGTGGTTCTCCACTCCTTGTGCTGCATTAGCTTCCAACAGTGAACCGCAGTTCCTAAAAAGACTTGTTAATTACGAAAGTGTTAGCCTGGACATAGCGAAAGCAGCACAAAAGAGGTTTTCAAACCACTTGTGGTACATGAGTGAGGAGTTGGTAGGCTGTCATTCTTTGAAGGATTCATTTCTAGGTGTGGAAAGAAAAACGTGATACGCCGTATGTGGTCATTTGAAGGAAAATATGATCCATCGAAGAAGGCATTCTATATACATAAAGACATGACTAAGGTATATATGCCAAATTTTGTCACTACTAATTCGAAAAAGCTATTTAATGCATTGTAAATATTCATTGCATTCTTTGATGTCCACATTCCTGAATGGGATGAACATATAAGAACGATTTGCAAATTATTCGGGGTCATCAAGTGGGAAATGATAGTGCAGAGGGAGGGGTGAAACAAATTCAAGATTTTTAGGCAGTCGCGTTGAAGGAAGAGGGCTTTCAAAATTTATTACCAAGTGTGACTTTTCATCGCAATACAACCCTTACGTGCGGAAAGCACTTTAATTGCCAAATATGAGATGTCAGTGAAAAATTAGAAATACAATGAAAAAGTATTTTATTTTGGTTAATGTACCGAAATTCATGGACAGAGTGAAAATAAATTGAACTCTTGGATTGGAAGTATTGTTATGGCAATTAAATTCTTTATAACGTAAGCACATTTCTTCAGAGACTAGATCTTGCCAGTGGGAGCAAAGACTTTGTAGAGGGAGGAGAGGGGGTGGAGGGGAAGTCTCTTGTAAGTGGTGCGGGCCGTACCTCAGCGGCGCCGCGGTGCGGGGTGGCGCCCTGGGGGGGATTGCATTACGTCGGACGATATCTCCTAAACGCTTAGAGATAGGTCAAAAACAAACAGAAAATTGGCCCATAAGGGCTTTACTTTTACGTTTTACATAGGAGTATAACTTTTTTGACCCCAAAACACTCAATTGAGGGTCCTTAGTACTTAGGGCCCTTGGGGCACGGGTTGCCGTTATTTTAAAGTAACCAAATTTTAACACGTGAATATAAACCTCATTTGGATCATTTTGAGACCAGGAAAACATAACTTTTCGCAATTCTGAAAAATAAGGGCCGGCCTAGTATACATTCATAATAATATCAAAGTATACCACTGAAAAAGGGAATTAAAAGCAATAGACAAATTCACTCCACTTTTTCAAGCCTCTTTCATGCATGAAAAGTACCTATGATGTGTTGGATAGAAATTAAAAACTCCACAAATGATATAAATATTTATAGCGATATTGTAGCTCTACTGGAAGAATGCAAAATTAAAGACTCTGCAAGTTAATCTTTGAATAACTTTATCAAATCACAAATGTCTCTTGTTCCAGAAAAAATGGTAAGTAGGTTCAAGAAAAGAAGGTAAGTAAGGTGCATCTGTGACATATTTGTTTTTGCTGCAATGTTTTGTTAGTACCTACTGAAGTTAATAAATTTGCTCGCAATTCTGGTAATTTGGTTTTCCCACATCCAGTTACTATCAAACGGCTCTGCTCTTCTTTTAAAGTTGGTCCAATTAATGAGCAAAATGAGCATGGGTTTCTGTCTTACGTGAAGCACCGAGTATCTCATTACAGAGCCACGAGCGTTATATCACCCTTTTGATGGATGAAGTTCATTTGAAACCCTTTCTTGACTACAAGGGCAGATGCATAGTAGAACCTGCATATAACCATTTTAACCAGCAGTTTAGCTTCTAGTGCTCATGTGTTCGCGGTACAGAACTTACTATATTCATTTAAAGATGTCCATATTTTGCCAGAGAGTACTCTGTCAGACTGTGTTCTAAAAGATATTCTGAAGAAAGTCATCATTGGTCTCGAAAAAGTTAGTCTGGATGTGGTTTGTGTTATAAGTGAAAACAAATCCATCAACAGGAAGGCAGTATATCTCTTCACCAATCCACCAAGGCTGAGTATAATTAATCCACATCCTTCTCATCATTCATGACCATTACTCTAAAGGCTTGAATCTGTCCATATGTTTAAATGTATTCGCAACAACTAGATCAATAAGAAAAACTATTATTTTCCCAACTGAATGCATTACATGCTACATTTCTGTGTTATCAGGTAGGACATGGTATTTTTCAATGGAAAACAATATCCCCAGGTACTTTAAAGTAGCAAATCCTAGTTCACCGTTTCTTAAAAGGTTACAATTCGCCCCATTAAGTGCATAAATTGCCTTGAAATTATAGGTTACAGATAGGTCTAATCAAAACAATCCCTATGTAATTAAACAGAAGCACAATCTAGTTTTATCCTTATCTCGCGCATGTGTAAGAACATAACTTTTTTATTTTATCATCGTTTAATGCAGCGATGCTGAAAAAATAGAAGCCCCGTGAAGGATGTAAAAATCCTATGACTGCTATGTTATAAGTACCACTGATGCGTAAAAATTTTTTTACTGAATATAAGACTTTTAATGATATTCTCGAGGTTTCGAATGCATTTGGAAGCAAGCTGTTTCTCTTCAAAGAAGATTTTTCGGTGAAGGCGTTGGTCCATTCGAAACAATTGTTGTTCCCGAGGTAGGGATTTACTGTTAACATCGTTTAAATGTAAGTACATATGGTATTATAAAAGGAAAATTGTAGCCGGAGAAATGTCTGTTCACATATCGCTTGGTTTTCTTACGCATTCCCCACAAATCGGCGCTATCAATCTCCCTATCAATCTATCTTCGCTACTCCCTCGGTCCGCCTACGACTCGTGACGTCACGATGGAGCGCTCAGGCCTTGTCTCTCGGTGGTCGTGGCTGAGGGCGCATAATGCTCAGTAGAAATTAAAAATCTATTTGATCATGTTTCCAAAAAGGCTAAATAATTTTTCTCTTTCCTCACACTTTTGCTATTCATTAGTTTCATTGCTAGTAGTGTAAAGGGTCAAGCTGGTTAAGATGGTGAAAAGTGCCCCCCGATGTTTTGAAAAATAAAAAATTTACACTTAAGGCTCCCGGATACCTAGTCCAAAAACTACGCTGCAGACGTCTGGGCAGATTCGTCTGACGCCTCTGTTATTCTATGCACATAACATTTGAATGCATATTTACGAAGAAGAAAGATCGATATTTGAAAAGATCATCGTAATTTTTCATTTCTCGTTTTTCACACTGCAATATTGACCACGGAAAAACACGAAATTCGGTAAAATTGGCTGCCTGCTACGGCGTGTATAATGACGGAACCCAAATTTTTTTACAGTCTTTATAAATTTTAACCCTTTATCTTCATATTAATTCAGACCATTTTAATGTAGTCCTCATAGAAGCGGCACTAAATCAATCTATGCGAACCTTTGCACGCTATTTTTGCGCTCTCCACGGCGGCGACATTCTCCCGTTCACATCGCCCTCAGCCACTGAGCGAGTCTCATCGTGGCAGTGGAAGGGGACAACGCTTGCATGGAGTCTCTTGCCTTCAGTTCGCCGGCAGCCGCCGAGCTGCCGGGTATTTTTATTTTTTATTTTATTCTAAAACCACCGGATACAGCTCTCATTGGCCATTTTACACCGGGGTGTTCAACATATGTAACAGTAAACGTACACAAACAACCATGCCCTGGACCGGGTAAACCTACCCAGGCAGGACTCGAACCCGCGACCTCTTGTTTGGCAGGCGAAGACGTTACCCCGCCGCCACCGAGGCCGGCTATGGCGGGAGAGAATGCTGTGTCATTGCTCTTTGCCGCGTGAGGGTCGCTCTTGTATGTGTGATGCGTGCTTTGGAGCCGAATTTTAATCTTGTCCAACAACACGCTCAAGGACATGATTTGTTTCACGGTAGGAGCGCAGAACGCCACGTACTATTTAACAGTATTATTAACCTTATTGCCAAAATACTGTCTTACCATGATGATTTTTCCCTGAATCTTTTGTTGTAATTACAAAAAAAACATATCAATACAACCAAGATGCATTTCCCACATTGCATGCGAGGAGATATACTTTTCACATTTGCTATCGGTAATGCCGGTTTATTCTCAGCGAGGAGGATTGCTACAAATGACCCTGGTCAGTTTATTTCCGCTTCAGTACTGCATTTTACCCTGATACATCAGTTCATTTCGAGATTAAAAGTTTCCTCTCATCGGTGCAACCTTCCTTGCCATAATTTTATGCGAAAAATAAGATCAATTACATTAATTCTGCTAAAAATGAAATATTAGCTTTATATTTATGAGTCTCGAATGTTTATTTTTAAGAAATTCATTAGTTTAAATGCCTAAAATTATGTAACAAATATAATTCTTGATAGCTCGAGTCACGTCATAGATTACGCATCGTGTACCAGCGTGCAGATTTACATCCGTGTGTTCTATCACCGAAATTTTCAATTTTTTGTAATTGAAGTTTTTTATAACGTGCAAGTCAAGAACTCATGGACAACTTGTACTATGCATGATGCATGGAAACATGTTTGCTTAATTCATAAAAAAACTTGCTAATTCTAAATTGGTAATTGTAATAAAAAATGCTAATTCTGCGGTGCATGCATTTTTCAATTGCCAGGAAAATATTTAAGACATCGGTCTCTTACAACCCACGCTTGCACTCTACGGTCCCTAAAATAGAATTTTTCTTGGCTTCTTTTTTGTCTACTTGATCAATTGAGACGGAAACTTAGATGAGTAAGTTATAATGCAAAAGATATGGCAGCATTTTCGAATTCGTAATTCCTACATACAGGGTAATGGTCTAATTTTTCTGTGGAACGAGTGTCGTTTTTTGGAAACTTAAAAATAGATAAAATATGTTAGGACTAGTTTTGTGTCTCTCATTATTTTAAACTTAAACAGAATATCATATCGCACACTATTTAATTGATTCAGAGATCCATAATTTTTTAAAGAGATAACAGGATGCACGAATGAGGAAAGGATTCCGCACTCGCGTCATCGCAATCCACGCAACACCGCATATTTTGATATTTTGCAGCATAAAAATGAGATAATTTGATTCTCATCTTCCCACTGTCCTATTCGTCTCACGTCAATCCTTAGACCCTTGGTTTTTACTACAAGTTCGCTCGCAGTTTCATCATTATCAACTAAGCCTTATAAACCGAAAAAATAGGCATTAGTTTCAAATAATGTTACATTTTCATGGGTATCGAGTGAAGGACCTCTGGTTAAATTAGAATGAAATCACTATGGCAAATGCTTATTTCTTTTATCGGAATAATCTTATATTTCCCTTGGATTGGAACTGCCCGAAGATTTTTTTAATCTGGGACAGAAGTCATTGGAATATATGGTTGCACTGGACGCTTCCTCCGAGACGATACAAGTTCAAATCACGCAAGTCCTAAAACAGAGTAGCTATTATGGGCTTATCTTGAACTGTTCGTGATATCTGGTGATTTTTCCGGGTATTCTTCCGCGTTTATCCATTTTTAGGACGATATTTCGCCAAGGTTCCAGTTGGTTTCCTCAGGTCCACTGAAGTGTCGATGAAGAACAAAGAAGGCCGCTACTACCCGAGAATAATCAGGGAGGCAATTGAAATCGCCACAACAAAGAACTTCAACCTTGAAGACGGCTACACTCTCTCCAGCGCGAGGAAACGGGTCTTCAAAGATCGCGACCAATCAAGGCACACCTCCACAAAAAAGGCGGAAAACGGGGTGTATATAAGATGAACAACTTTATGCATCTTTTCAGTGACATCAAAACTATCGAAAAACTTGCCCAACATCCTTGCATCTGGGCGGAGACCTCAATGGCAAAAATACCGACTGGGGCTGCCGTACCACCAACCTGCACGGTAAGCTCCTGAAGAAAATAGCTGCTTCCCACACAATTCAAATTTCCGCTCCTGATTCACCGAATCACTTCCCCCCTTTCCCACACCTTCCGGACATCCTAGACTTAGTCCTAACCGCAAACCTTCCCACCACCATCGCGCCGAGCACCATTGATAATGCTGCCTCGGACCACTGTCCAATAACATTTACCATACCACTCTCCCACGAAATCCTGCCTCCTCCTAACCCCCGAATAAACTGGAAGCAATTTACAGAACTCTCCTCCAAGACTTCACTACCAGATCCCCGAACCTTGAAAACTGAAGCACAGTTGGACCAAGCAGTTGAAGATTTCACCGGTCTCATCCAAAACTTCCTCAAGTCTGCCACCTTTCCACCAAAACCTGAGGACATGGCTGGAGAATGCCTACCAGCAGTTATCCAAGACACCATCCAGAAACGAAATGCTGCTAGAAGACTTTGGCAACGAACGTCCCTTCCAGCGGACCACAATCTGTATCGAGCCTTAAAAAACCGAGCCACCTCCCTGCTCCGCGAATACAACGCCAAGAAATGGGATTCAATGGTAGAAGCTCTATCACACAAGGACCATTCAGTCTGGGAGCTTGCCAGAAATCTGAAAGGAAAACGCCCCCAACCCAAACCACTCATCAGACAAGACATCACGGCTGTAACCAACGCTTCTAAAGCCTGCCTCTTTGCAGACCAACCTCCACCCAAAAGCCATTGCTCACCTTAGAAATCTGTTAAACGCCTGCTACCTACTTTCCCACTTCCCTCAACCTTGGCGCGCAGCCAAAATCATCATGATCCCAAAACCTGGCAAGCCCCAAAACGACCCAAATAACTACCGGCCAATTAGCCTACCCAACTGCCTAGGTAAAATCCTAGAAAGAACTAACCTAGCCCGATTAAACCCCGAAATAGAAGACGCAAAACTCCTCCGAAATGAACAAACCGGCTTCCGACAGCACCATGCAACTACGCATCAAATCACTCGCCTTGTGGAATACATATCCTTTGGCTTCAATATCAACAAACAAACGCATGGGGTGTTCTTGGACCTGCAAAAGCCTTTGACCGAGTCTGGCACTCCGGAATAATCCTCAAACTCTCCAACCTCCCGATATCCACCTACATCCAAAAATTGCTCCTCTCTTTCCTATCAAACCGCTCCTTCTATGTACCAGTCAACTCCGCCTGCTCCCCACCCAAACCCAAAACCCAAACGTCGCAGCCAAATACGTCCATGAACACCTCCATGATGTTAAAAAGTGGATGGACAACTGGAAGCTAAACATAAACGCCAGTAAATGCAGCGCCATAACTTTCGCCAGAAAAGCGAAATATAAAAACACCACAAAAACCTACTATAGAACTGAAGAAATCCCTGATTCCAAGGAGGTAAAATTCCTAGGAATAATGCTGGATCCAAAGCTCTCTTGGAACAATCATATAGATTACGCCACCAATAAGACACAAGCAGCAACCAATTCCCTCAACCCACTGCTCAACAGGAGAAGCCGAATGAAACTCGACACCAAAAGAACAATCTACCTTGCCATGTTACGCCCTCTTCTCACGTACAGCTACCCAGCATGGGCAGGGACTTCATACTCCAATCTAAACAAACTATACGTCATCCAAAACAAGATACTCAGACGAATTGTTGATGCACCATGGTTCGTCAGAAACGACGATATCGCCAATAACCTAAACATTCCTCCCCTCTCCCAACACCTAACCAACCTAAAGGACAAATTTGAAAAATCACTAAATACAATAGACAACACTCTCATACACGGCATATGGGACTACCATCTTTTCAGTGGACCTGAGGAAGCCAACTGAAATGTAGGGGAAATATTGTCCTAAAAATGGATAAACGCGGAAGAATACCAGGAAAATCACCAGATATCATCATAATCTCCGCGGAAGCTTACTTGGAAACTATTGAACCGCTCGTTCACATCACTGGGCCTTAGGTCGTAGGCGGCGGAAGACTGACTTGATGTTTGTGTGTTCATTGATGTTGCCACTTGTTCTTCCACCTCTGGCAGCCCTTCCTTACTCTAGAATTTTATTTATACGCTATTATTATTAATAAAACATGTGCACCTTCCCATACACAATTTCGTCGATTTACCTGCGAAGCCAATATTTGCAGTAAATACGCCGCAAAAAGCATCTTTTTTAACGCTATATTTTTTTTACTCACGTCTCGAACTGAAAGCTTTGGTTGAATAAGTAATCGTCTCCAGAATCTCCCGAAGAACAAAGGAACATATTCACCAATAAAATAACTTTTTAACAATTTTATCAATTCACTTTTCATGCGTGAATAGAATATGTGAACATTCACGCCCATTCTAACATTGGCAACAACGTCCTCCAACGATACACCGCCTGAAAATAGCCAAAATGATTGAGTCCGTCGTGCATCGATACTTATTAGTCAATTTATCTGTAGCATTTTATAACAGTAAAATAGTAAAAAAAAATTATAAAATTAATTTTTTGCGATAGATATGTTATGCTTCGTTAGTTTTTACCAGAAAGACTTCTGCCGGGAATTGCATTTGAAAAGGGATTTAAAAGTTTTCTTTACAGAGTAGCGCCATGCAAATTGCATTAACATATGAAAAAATATGATATAAAAGTGAAAAGCAAAGAAAAGAAAGCATATTTTTTTCATGAAGAAAGCATTGGTGAAGTGGTATAGCACCCTTGTCCGAAACTTATTTTATTGCTGGCACTGGTAACTCAACATTTTTATATATCTCACAGCGAGCATCGTTGTAATATATGGTAATGAACAAATTGATAATATTAACAGTGACTCCAGAGATGCTACAAATACAGATCTAGAAGATACTCCGCAAACCAACAAAACAAAATCTGACGCAGAAATTGCCCATATGGTGCTGGTAGAATTTATGCCACCTCCCATCCCACATAAATATTGTGGTGGATATATGTTATGGTAGAGAGAAAAGTTAACTTCAAAAGTAGCTTCAGTATTAATTGGGAAGCTGAGTAAGACAACGGTATTCATAAATCCGTTAAGCGGTATGGATTCTGGTTGTTGAGTTTGAGGAACGACCCACCGACTTAGTAGCAGTTCAAGTCTACAAGTCCGCTATCATTCGTATGGAGATAGAAGTAGACGAGGTAATAATAAGTGAAATGCCTGGTTTAAAAAAACCAAGTAATGATGGGGAAGTATAACGCCTCAGTCGGGGAGGGAGAAAGGGCTGGGAAATAGGATTTTTTGGGTTAGGAAACGCGAAACGAGCGGGAAGAGAAATCAAAAAAAATATTGCAGGAGAAACAAGTTATTCGTCACAAAGACCTAGTCGAATTATCCTAATGTGCAAAAGTCCACCAGGAAGAGTCCAAGGGATACGGAGATACATCAGAAAGACCACATAATAGTAAAACAGATGTAAAGGAATGGCGAAAAATATATCGCATTCTCCCTAAGGTGAACGAAACGAAACGTAATATTCAAAAGACTCGTAAAATAATAAAGGTGAGGAAATAGAACGTTGAAACTTTAATGGGAATGTGAGGATAGATAACTAGAAACCTCTGGAGATTCGTATGACAAAGAAAACTTGGATAACGAAGGAAATTAAAAAAGAAATGGCGGTGATAAGGAAGTGGAAGAACGTAGACACAGTACAGGGAAAATTCTAAATAAAAATAATCATCTATTACGGTGAGAAACTAAGAATGGAGAAAGAACTGGTGGAAAAAAAGGAGAGACACTGCGAGGAAATGGAAAAGATTCAGAAGTAACGAGAGGTAGACGCGTTGTACGTCAAGGTGAAGTCGCTATCTGGCGGCAAAAGAGGACAAGCCATGTCAAAAATTAATACTAAAAATGGAAGAATGCTAACTGAGCAAATCGAAGTTCAGAGTAGATGGATGGGGAAAGAGGAGGATCTGCATGGCAGCGGAAACAGGCAGGAAAGATTTAACATGTAGAAGAAGCAGTGGTGTGGCATAATCTTGAGCCAAGGAAGAGGCCGCTTCTAAGACATGGAAATCAAGGGAGCTCTCCCTGATATGACCTTCGTCTCCCTGATTTCGCGACAATGGAAAATAAGGCAAAGTGGTAATGAGAATATTAAAGAGAAGAATAGAGAAAAGGACTATCGATTACTTGGGCGAAGATCAGTTTGTATTCAGAAAAGGTAAGTGCTATTTTCAACTTTGCCTATAATTGCCTTTAGAGTTATTCCATTGCTTTAGGGGTATTTTTATCGATAGTATGATTTATCATCATCTTTTGTAATGATTGATGAATGAATGCTCATTAAATTCTCAAGTTCTCAGTAAAGTGACAAATAATTCTTAACAAGCTGCTTTAGCTGCTTAATAATGCTGAAGTGGTTTTGCTATGGATATTTTGGCCTATAAGAATTCAAATTACCTCCAGTTTATTTAATTGTTGGTAATTTGAATTGTTATAGGCTGAAATCTCCATGTAAAAAAATTAAATCGAAAACTTAAACAGAATTGGGAAAAAGCCCGGTTTGAATTTCCCGGTGACAATAATAATAATAATAATAATAATAATAATAATTTATTCTTCCATGCATACATATTTTTTACAGACTATTACATCCATTCAAGGAAGTAAGGTAGCCCATAAGGCAATAAGCCTGTGTTTGGGCTAACTTCAATTTTCATAAATTGCGGAAATGATAACACATACAACCAAAATACACAATACCTTGAGAAAAAAAAACATGTGCGTAATAATATAATAACAGAGCTGACCTTAAGATGAGATACAACTTATAATGTACAACACATATGATGCCTAGGGTATTTTCTGCAATATACCGACCCTTTACCATAGCTTTTCGATGTCTTCAAAAGTCATTATCCATTTCTGTATCAACCTTTTGTATTTACCAAAACAATTTGTCTCTTTAATTGTATTTGGTAGCATATTATACAATTTTGGTCCCACATACAAAAAACTCCTTTTATACATCGTTAAATTAGGCTTGTGCATAGGGATCGAGAAACCTCTGCGAGAATTAAACAGCACATAGCTCCCAAAAATTTTTGGGCTATATCCACTACGCAAAAAAAAAATTTTTTTAACACTTTATAACAATACATATATCTTAGCGGGAGTATGTTAAGTTCAATGAATAAAGGACGGGAATGTTCGTAACGCTTTTTAAGTAATAATAGTCTAACAACGCCATCTATCCTTGGAGTACGTACTAGATCGGCCAGGCCATAAATATATTACACAGTTGGCACCTCTTGCTAAAGCCATGGATGCATTACCAGCAAAATGCAACCCATTTTCTCCCACCGTAGCCGTATGGTTATGTGCTTTCATTCAGAGCATATGAGTCTCTTGAAGAAAACCCGGACGCCTTTTTGGGGTTGAATCGTCAAAAAGATGAATGAATCTTGCAGCAACTTGATCCACTTATTACCTTATTATTTAACCCAGTCGAATTAGCCTCAATTACGGAAAGAGACTGGTGCAAAATGGATATTCAATATTGATGTCTACTTTCTATAAATTACATGCAATAATCAAGAAGGTAAAGAGGAAATGGCATTTTATGAATTATAATAACGTTCCTTCACCCAAAAATTAGCTTTCCCTGAAGATTCATCATTTCTATCAAGGTCACTCATAGAAATTAAACAAAAAATAGATTGCGATGCCGTTACCACCAAGTGTAGCTGTGCAGCTACGGCTGATTCCGACGAAACAAGTTGATTTATCACATAAATATTTCACTCGATTTCTGAAGACGACCTCAGGAGCCCAAACTGTCTAAATATAAAAATAAAAAGTACCTAAATATATTCACAATCGCAAACAGAAAGCGTTCCGAGGGGAAATGGGTTAATGAGTACTAAAATACTTTTCAAAGTTTGAAAGTTGGAGTAAATTAATTCAGGTCGACGTAAAAAAGTCCTCTTAAAATGTCTAAAGAGCATCAATCTAATTCTTAGGGGAACATCAAATTCAATTATTTGTTTTGGATCAATCATTTGTTTGGCAAAATCACTCTGCCATTCCCTCATGGAAGAACCACTCTTTCTAGTCAATCCACAAATCTCTCTCATCTCATTCTCTCGAATTGACTCACCCTTCTCTTTCAAGGGATCTTTTAACCCATTCAGTAGCAGGCGCCAATAAACCCGCCAAATCGATAAAGGAGGAATAAGAAGTATGAATGGCGGGAATAAGGAGAGAGCGCCAGTTTCAAGAGGAAGACTAGATTTCAGCGCCGCATTCACCTCACATTCGAACGATCCTAACACACAATAAGCCTTCCTCTGTATTAGGGTTCTCAGATAATGAAGTTAGGTGAGCGTACGCCTCTATAATTCAATTAATATATTTCAATAATTTCAATAATTATAACAATATCATGATCAAATGTGTGAGAACACAATAGTCATAAGGGAGAAATTAAATGGAATCACATCACGATCTAATATTATGTCTAATCACCGCGAGTACTACGGGGAAGGCTTCTTCATAAAAAAAACGCATGAACTGCAGACAAAAAATACATCGCCGTAAACTATCACGGGATCATATACTCGAAATTTTTAGGCCAAGGACGCTGCTCTGAGTTGCGTGACGAAGGCGCGACGTGGAATGAGATACAGGACCGATTTACCTAAGTACACACCATATTTTCCAAGGAAGAAAATCGTAAGGAATCTGCCGTAAAATAAAAAATTTACTACTAATGCCACCCATTTGACCTTTCTTTTACTCAATATTTTACCATGCTGAAGCTAAGTGAGTATTCACCCGGAAGTCATTTCTTAGCAAAATTAAATTTAAAAAATCTGGCTACTTATCAGCCTGAAAGACATTAAAATTCAATTTGCAAAAGCTCAATGCGCTATGAATACTCAAGTCTATTAAGTATATGCGTATTGCATCAATTTTGACTTCATTATCATTCTCATCAATCAATAACTTGATTTTTTCAAGGAATAATAAAGAAAACAATATTACGGGCATTATTTTATTATAATGCAATATAAAAGTAAAGCATGTGGGATAATCGACTACTCAGCGGGGTCTTTGTTTTTAATACCTTTTTTATAATACCTAAACGTATTACCCCACCCAAATGTCGTGTTATGCCCATTCTAATACTACTACCCATTCGGCCACGCCTCTGATGGTTACTGAGAAAATACTTTTATTCTAGCCCTCCAGTCATTCTTTCCATCAAAATGGGGATGACCCTTTAGTGTGGCATGTCCTAATGTATGTGTGCGGTATGCCTTAATTAGTATATCTGTCCATATAACGAACATAAACCGCGAGAATTACTGTTTGAAAGATAGTGTAACGTTTTGGCATAATTATTCATAACATCGCATAGATATTATTAAATACAGCAAAAGCATAATTATTTCGAACGGGTAGAAAAAAATGTCCAAATGAAAAATACTAAAAACAAAATAAAGGATACCTTGACCGTAAGATACACACAATTTATAATATTATCAACCTACGGATCATTGACCACGTTTTCGACAATAATTGTAAATTATAATTGATAATACTATTTAAAATGGGGGAAGGGGAATTCATCTACCAGAAAATACCAATGCCCTACTAAATATGTGTGAATTTTACTGCTCCTTGAATACAAGAAGTGAAGAGTTTTAACTTTAAAGAGTCCTATAATAGCCAAGCTGAGAGTTTTTGTTCCGCTAAGCTTAGAGGAGAAGTACATGCGAAGCAGAAAGTGAAACACTCGAATGTATATGAAATAATATAGTAAAATGAAGGTTGAAATTGATGGTAAAACTTACTCCATAAACATATAGAAGCAAATAAAAAATATTCATTGACTATGAAACGAAGCTACATTGCCTAAAGGAATATAACAAGACTACTTGGCTTTGCAACAGAAGGCTTTTGCTGTCATTGGTGCTGAATCACCAATGCATGGAATAGGAGATTGGATTTTCGTGATTCTGTTGTTCATCAGGCTTTACGTAATGCTCTGCATCATTTGTACGCGTTATTCCATTGAAAAAGTTAAAGAAACTGGGAAAACATGTTGATTTGCACATGTTTATTTAATTATTCACAGTTATTTAAATCCTAAAAAATGATGCATGAAGATAAATTGAATGCTAATAATTCGTTTTAATACTCTAACAGTTCGACTAACAGCCATCAATTCCATTTCGTTGGATCTGATATTAATTCCATTAATGAAATGTAAAGGAAAACGTAAATCATTTTCTGGAATGGTGAACAACATAAAGGCCAAACGTTGCGCTTTCTGGAAGCTTTAACATTTAACAAGAGGTAATATTTAAAGAGGCAGATCCAATACACGATTTCTATGTGTCAAGGTAGGCATAAACACTTTTCTTCAAAGATAAAGTTTAAATCTAGATATCCCAGGTTTATTACATAGGACATGATTTAAATGAACTTAGGAAGATGTTATTTGCTCGATGCAATAGTTTTTACAAAATGCGGAGGACCCTGATTTATAATTTTAACCCAGAACTGCTTCTAGGAGAAATTAAATTTCAAAACTTTTTAACATACAAGTTTGAAAATTTTCCTCTCAATCATAATTATTTTGGCAGCTAAATATTTCGCCATCGAGCTTTGCAGCACAAAAGAACACTCAATTTATATCTTTCCTAAAAAGATATTTGTTTTTCGGGTTAATGCCGCGTCGACTCAATTTCGGTGGACGACACTTTCGGGAGCATTCCAGCTCCCATCATCGGGTCCATAAGAAGATTACTTTGGAATAGAAAATTTCATTGGGTCCTGATTCAGAAGCATCTCTGGGTTATAAATGGTCAAGTTCCTCCGAATGTGGGAAAAACTATTGTACTTACCGTGTTAATAACAAATTTTTAGGTTCATTTGAGTCTTAAGTCCGATGTAATTCAATCCTAGGATCTCTAAATTTAAAATTTATCATCAACATTTTCATGAAAGATTTTTTATGTATTCGAAAACCACAGACTTAGGAATCATTTACTGGATTAACCTCTGTAAACATCAACCCTTGTTAATGTTCAAGCTTATTGAAACGAATCAATCGTTGCGGAAGCCTCCGTAATATAATTTTCCCGAAAGGAGCTGAAATGCATACACTTTTGATGTTACTCACTTGTTAGACGCAACATTAAGATACAATGTGTTAATAAAAACGTACTTGAGGAATGAAAAGGCTTACATTATTCATTGATTAAAGTAATATAACAAAGTTAAAAATTCGATTTGATATACCGTAGTAAATGGAAACTCTCGTGATTCTTAAAGCACTGCTCCAAATCATTTCGAGCCATGACATCGGGGTACACTTCTTTCTCCGGCCTAGCTCTGTTCCGTCCTCTCTTTCCCTTCCCCTTTCCGTTCATGAATCCACATTATCACCCGTCCTAATCCACTTACATTCCTTCGCATTGCCTCGGTATATATAACGCCTCATCTCCATCGATCGACCGACTGAGTAGTACACCACACGCGCCTTCGTCACGCAACTCAGAGCAGCGTCCTTGGCCTAAAAATTTCGAGTATATGATCCCGTGATAGTTTACGGCGATGTATTTTTTGTCTGCAGTTCATGCGTTTTTTTTATGAAGAAGCCTTCCCCGTAGTACTCGCGGTGATTAGACATAATATTAGATCGTGATGTGATTCCATTTAATTTCTCCCTTATGACTATTGTGTTCTCACACATTTGATCATGATATTGTTATAATTATATTCCCACTTAAGACCATAGTTCTCAAACATGGTTAGGGTCATCTTAAGAGTGAAATAGAGTGCCTCATCACTCATGCCAGAGTAGCAATTAGTTACATATATTGCCATTATGTGGCTTAAAATTTTGTAATAAATCAGATCTCCGTTTCACGGATATATAATCTTAAATATTAGTGGGGATGATCAGAGTTAAGAGCTAATACGCATGTACATTATTTGCACAGAAGGCATTTGATAATATAAAGTTTCTTATGAATGTAAGAAAGATTTTGTTGCTCGTTGCAGGGTGTATACTTTTAAGCCTAAAACCTTCGGCATATCGAGTTGTTGTGAAATTCTACGAATTTTGAAAATTAGGTCTTGAAATCTTAATTGTTCCCATAGTATAGCTGTTCTTTTTCTTTCATGTTCATGATTTATTCATTTGAACAACTCCATCATTGAGTAGGGAATTGAAGAACACTTAAATGCTTTTGTAAAGGAATGCTTAAATGCTAATTTAAATAAGAACCAGTAGAAAAAGCTGTCAGAGAAATTGATGCTGCCGCCATCAGAATCATGAATAAAGGTTTGATTACAATTATAGTTCTATGATTATTTATTAGGTGTTTACCAGCTATACACATAAACACCCCCTTTCACTACCCTTACTTTGCTCACATCATTCACTCCTGTGTGATATTCTGCCCCAAATGTTATTTGATCAGGAATTTCGTGGTGGAATTTCATGATAATTGGCTTATATTGCGCAGTTATCTCAGTATAATAAATTTCAGGAAATTCCTGTAGCCTCAACACTTTCGGTAGCTCTGGTTGATGTAAAAAATTATTTCCATATCATAGGTAACAAACTTCCTCTTTTACAACTAACGAAATGGAGACAATATATTTACATTGAATCATGCCTATAAAAACCTTTGTTTAACTGTTTCACACATGATAGGATATTCCAGAAAATTATTAAACGTCGAGTGGGTTAAGTATGCCTGACAAGAGTTTGCGAACAACCTCTGCTGAGTTACAGCTGCAGCAGCTGGTTTGAAATTGAGTTTTATTTGAATCGGCAGGTATTATATTGTTTGATAAAAGATAAAAATCGTATTTTGAAAAGTTAGAAGCATTGTTATGCATCCTTTGGTTTCAGGCTCGAATTATTTCCTTAATTGCTAAACTCTTGGCCATGTTCATTCCGTCAAAAGCGATTTCCTAATTATTTGATTTTAAAGTATTTATTTCGTTTAGCTTGCCTTTGATTTCACTATGGTTCATTGATCATTAAAAAAAATTTAATTCGTCTTACATTTCTTTCAGATGCTTTAATTTAGGAGGGAGTTATACGTACAAGGATTTTATTCTTTTTTCGTTAAGGTCGCTAATATATTTTAGAATAACCATTAATTCTATTGATAATCGTCGATAGAAATAACGCAGTCTTACATTTTCACATAATTATAGATTTAAAACAACTAATAATATTTTGTTGTTTTTCTGTAACTTAGCTACTATTTGGGAGTGATATCAGCAGAGGATAAGAAATATCTCCCGAAATTAGGAAATATCTCTTTTTCTTTGCGTTCAACCTCAGGGTAGGGATGGGTACTGGGGATATTTGGTCTATGTTCTTGCGGGATAATTTATAACAAAAAATACCCAAAGCTTTGGGCTTCTCTCATACTTCCCTTATAACATTACCGCGATAGGTAAAAGCGCTGATTGGCTGATTCAGTCAATGGAATTGATTGAATTGTATCGATGATTTTACGTTCATGTTCTTCAATTCAATATTTTCACATGAAAAATTTTATTATCATAAATCTTGGCACTCTCGATGCAGAAGTGTGGTTGGATTATTGTACAATCTGTTTTGAAGACTTAAATACGCTCAAATACTGTCCGCAGTCTGTTGGTTTTTAAGCTGTCTATTTTTATAAAGCATATTGTTGACAGTACATAATCATTTAAGGATTATTCATTACTCTCGCACATTTTACGGGCAGGAGTAAATATCAAGTGGCTTCTTTTGCAACAACACAGTTAACTAATGATTTCATTCTTTAAGAATATGGTTTAAAAGAAAGTTTAATCTTGACTTGGAAAAGTAGGGATAACTTATGATGTCAATATATAGCATGTGATATGTGTCTATAATAGTTTGTCACGTGATAAAAATGTTGTCAGCTCCTCTCACTACTGTCGTTCTTGCCTCTCGGTAATTCTAACTCGTGGGAATAATGTTATAAGCCAGAACATGCGTTAACGGCAAAACTCTCTGCAGTCAATTGCCTTATTCAACTTTGTTAGGTACATTAAATTTTGTTCCAGCTCGTACAAATATCTTGAAATGCGTCAGAAACAGGATGAGAATCATAAAAATCTGTAAACAATTATGAAGTTGTTTGTCTTTTTATCAAAATGAAATTTCACAATTTAAACTCGTGGACTGTGAATCTGATTTTGAATACCAGCTCACCACCTATATATCTACTCAAAGGTTGCGGCAAGTGATCGTTGAACTGTAAAGGGGCTAGTTACTTCCATTTTGGCTAGATTGTAGTTTGATATTTATAGATTGATATCCGGAATAAGTTTGCAATTTGGAATATTTTACTCTCACAACTTTGGAAATCGAAGAAAATCGAGGGAAATCATCATCAAGAAAAACTTAATAAGAGGTAGAAGATAGGCGGATATAGAGTTGTATGCCTACCATGTCGTTCTATCTTAAACAGATCAGGCCAACGGTTCATCGTATTTGCCTATGATTGAAAGATCTGATGTAGTCTATTCCTGTTTGACTTCCAATGGATTCCTCATATTACATGTCTATTCGTCGTTATCATGAATTATGTAAAATTTTCCAGCAGATTTGACGGTTGATATTGATTCCATCATTGCAGTTTAAATGTCTTTTCACTTGGAAATCTATTTCTAGAGATTGGTACATTTCTCAGGAGGAATTTAAGGTGAATTGTTCTTTCCCATCTGCACCGTCAAATGTTAAGCGGTTTGCTTGTACATTGAAAATCGAATGAACGAGGGAGGCGGAAATTGTAATTCACAGAAAATGGGGTCGTAGTGAATTAACTTTACCCAATACTCTCAGCAAATAACATTACGTTTGGCAGTTTTTTACCACTGTAAATTATGATTCTCGGAATTGAAAAGGGGTTCTTCTCATAATTTGAAGGCAAATTTTCCATGCAAATGCAAATCTTATGAAAAATGGGGAAAAATCTTAAAGATCTGTCGTCTTCCGTTTAATTTAAAGATTTCTTTCTTACCAATAGCCATTGATGCACTTTAAGAGTCAAATACCATTGATCATGACGCATTAAAATTTTTCACTCATTCCTCTGAAATACGATAATCAGTTTTAATCAAGATATCTGCCTCAACTGCACGAATACAAAAACTTAGATGATGATGGAAGAAAAAAATTAAAGAAAATATTCTTGCACTGAATGTATGGCTAATCTAAGGCAGGTGAATTTGGCATGAAACCAAATTTCATACCAAATTCACCTGCCAAGCGCCTTTATTTTACCCCATTGAAACCTGATCGAATGAGTTAGTAGCCTTTTGAATGTATCTCTCCTTTTTCAGACAGATAATGCTGCGCAGATCACACTCGGAATTTGCATTCCTGGGCGTGCAATTAAATGCCTATAACTTGAGTAACATAAATAACAAATAGCAAGGCTGTTAATGATAGAAATAATATTTGTACTCCTCTTTATATCTATTGATGTTTTATGTTTTTTACCGATTGTACCCACATTGTTTCAGCGTTCTCAACAAAGGAGTTGGTAGAAAGGATTCGAAAAAAGTATTATAGTGCCATTAATAATTTCCCTCAATTTTTAAACTCTTTAGGTTATATTTGGTATTTTTGACTAGAATATACGTTTTATCTTGGCTCCACATCCTTTGTAGCATAGGCGGTAATGCAACCAGTTAATATCGACCGTGGACTCACTTCTGTAAATCGTTGCTATGGAAACTTATCACCACCCAATCCGCTTTGAAAGCCCACATTCATTTGAGGTTCAAAGCAGTCAAATTCAAAGGCTTATGAGAGGGCATTCGCGACAAATGTGCAATAAAAGAGAGAGTTAGGGGGCATGAACGTAGGTAGCAGTAATGGAAGAAAAAACATACGTGACCAATCTATCTCGGTCAGGTATTGTCTCCTTTCACCATAGAACGCCATTATCTGTCACGTAATTCTGTGTAAAATTCTCTGTTCGAGCGTAACATTCCCCTTACCCATTACGCTTCACCTTTTTCAGTTTTGAGTGCCCATTTCCATAAAGTTTGTATCATTTTCAAGCATAAAATTAAGGATTTCCTTTTCAGATCCGTGAAGACATAATGCAATACAGGCTAAGTCATCCATACAAAGTCATTAGTCCGCATCATGCTTTTTCGTGGGCGGCACCTGATAGAGAACTTTTCCTTTACTTTTTAATAACGTGACGAAGTTTCTACACATAAAATTGATGTGGTTGCATGCATTTTTTCTTCTTCATTTAAAATAAAAAAATTAGGTCCTCTTCGATACAATTTTTGCATGGCCATGACGATGAAGAATAATGATGTAACAATATAAAGATAAAATCATGTGTTCATGACGAAAGATTCCCAGCTAGTGAGATGAGTGCATTTTTAGCGAGTCTCCCACTGCTAAAAATTCTTCATTTTTACCGATTCTTAGAAAACCAGCGTGAACTCAGCTCATATGGATACGATGGTCGTAGTTCTCGAAAATGAAGACGAATTCTGAGTACCAAACGTCAGCCAATCTCTACAAGAGAATGATTTTCTCATTTACTCA
The DNA here is from genome assembly GCF_921293095.1 of Ischnura elegans. Classification (NCBI taxonomy): domain Eukaryota; kingdom Metazoa; phylum Arthropoda; class Insecta; order Odonata; family Coenagrionidae; genus Ischnura; species Ischnura elegans. The sequence goes on from NC_060246.1 coordinate 154,826,474, forward strand.
CAACTACATTCTATTTGATTTTCCACTTTACCTATTTATATAATATTGGAACCTTGTCTTTGATTTGGGAACTAGTCTTTAATAAGGTCAATAAAATTAATTCCTCGGAGCCGAGTTCATGCAATCAAAGGGCACTGAAGGAATGAGTTCAGTTATACGGATGAAAATGGAATTTATCGAGTTTGCTGGTTGTTTCTCTTTCATTATATATGGATTTATTAGTTCGGGTGTAGTCAATTCTTCCGAAGAAATCTTCGCAAAAAGAGTGGGAGTATCCGCGAGTTTGACTTGAAAATTTATACTTTGGGCTTTGGGCGTGCGTGCGAATACTGTTATCTTTTGTATTATTGTTGCTTTTTTAACTGAACGAGTTTAGTTACTGTTGGATGATAATCCTCAAAAAAATGAGTGAGCATGTGAAATCTGTTTAATCTTTGAATTTTTGGTACGATTGATGGCAACTGCCGTAGGAAAAATCCACAAAATGTTTTGTGGCCTCGTGCACTGAATGCGTTACTCATAAAATAATGTTGGGGCGTCTATTTATTTTTTGCCATACCTCAGAATTCAGCACATGTTGCCTATTTTACTTCGGGTTGATCAGCAAATTAAACACTTGCACGGACAGCCATATCCTGGATAGCGGATAACTCATGCTGGAGGAACTCGAACCCTGGACCTCTTTTTTGGCAGACTAGGATTTTACCCCGTCACTACCGAGGTCAGTGAGCCTAAATGACTGAGATAGCATGCGCAATTGTTTTATTTGTGCGTTATTTATATTTTCTACACTTGGTTTATATCGTTACCTTCTCAATTTTCGAAGCTGTATCCTATAACTTGCTACTTAAAGAGCACAGCTTTCGGAAAGAACTTTAATCCAATTTAAGTCTTCGTCTTTGAGCGTTGAGTATTCTACAATTTTCAACAAAGTACGATTTTCCTTTTTGGGAAACTGTTGCTTATTAACCTAAAGGCTCATTAAATTACAACTTGACCTCGTGAAGCCTAGAGATTTTCATAAAAGTGACATCTATACTTCCGCGAATATGATTTGTTATGCAAAAATGGGGGTTGAGCTTCTACGGCCTCGGAACTGTAGAAAGGAAAATACTCAAATGGCCGTATAATTCTCCCATGGCACGTCCACCTTGCAAGTCAAAATTGTCAATGTGTTGGTGTGCGGGAAGGGGGAGAATTTCTCCCGGAAGATTGGAGCAATCTGTAGGAGAGAGAATGTGTGAGTGACTGGTTATTGAGTGCTTGTGTTTCCGCAAATCACTGGCTATCCCTAACAGGCCTATCCTGTGAAGATTCCCGGTTTTTGTGGAGCGAGAATCCTTAGTAGAGGTCCCTACAGCCCCCACAAAGGATCTTGTTGTGTATGTTTGTTGTGAGTGAATGTGTGTGTTTTGGGCTTTCCTGTTGAGAGGCTGGTGTTTGGCCCCTGCGGTGAATTTATCGGAGAATTGTATGGCCATTTGAGTATTTTCCTTTCTAAATGAACTTCTTAACGTAAAAATACTTCAAGGTCACTACGTTAAAACGGAATTTATTTTTGCTCAAAAATTTTGAATGTGTATCGAGGTATTAAGTAATAGGTAACCTGAATCTCTTTCAAGTTTAACCATATTTATTCAGCACTAAGAAAATATTCTCAAGTCTCCTTGTGACTGGTTATACCGGGTAGAAATAGCGAAATCTCGAGCAAATTTGATATTTCGACCTCCCATGGGAAATACCCTGGTGCAGCTGGACTCTAGCGATGGCAATCCAGTTCTTGCTCTTTTAATGCAATAACAAGATTCCACTTCATTCGTGTGCCAATTTAGATAGCTACTTCACGGAGATTAATGAAGCAATACATTTGAATTACGAAATTTTTTTTATTATTTTCTCTTGGAGACTGCAATTCATTTTTTTCCTAGGAGTTTTCTAGGACAAAAGGGCTCCATCCTCCTCTTTTACTTCGTTTTTTGGATAGACCAAACGTCTACTAGGACCATTTTCGGCGGGGCTTCCCACGAGAAATCCCACGATTTCCGAATTCGTGCCACGGAATTATTGCGATGTGAATCCCCTTCTACTCTACCCACCGACGCTGGTCGAATCCTTGCCAATCCCTCTCGTTTGGAGGACCACTAATTGATTCCAAGGCCGGAATTTGGGGAAAAGCTCGCGTCGTGCGTGGTCGTGATCATTGGTGCAACGGGCTAAAGGTTTCCGAGAGATGTGCGTGAAGACTGCGCAGCGGACGCAAAATCTCTTCTCCCCCGATCACTAAATTGAGCCGATGGCAAAGGATTCCTTCCTCTTTCCCATCGGCGGGAGCGTTAACCACGCAGCAGGAAGAGATGGCTAGGGAAAACGGTTCGTATTCGTGGGTATTTGAATTAAAACCGGCAGTCCTGCCATCCTTTTGTTCGCGCGGCAGGACTTGGCAGAGGAGCCGAAATCGCTTTGTTCATACCCCTCTCTTTCTATAGTTTCGCCCTATCTCTTCTGTCTGTCTGTCTGTCTGTCTCCACCCTACGGCCAATTTATTAAATCCTCTTTGCGCTACGATCGATATCTTGGATTGTTCTTGACTAGGATGTGAGCAAGATCCTATAGAGATTTTGGCCGGCCTTGGTGGCGGCGGGGTAACGTCCTAGCCTGCCAAAAAAGAGGCCACGGGTTCGAGTTCCACCTGGGTAGGTTTCCCATGTCCAGGGCATGGTTGTTCGTGTACGTTAACTCGTTAATATTGTTGAATACCCCGACGTCAAATGGTCAATTAGAGCTGTATTGGGTGGTTTGAGAATAAAATAATAAATATTATTTTTTCAAAATACGCTTCGAACATGATTTATTTTTATTTAAATATTGTTTTTTTTGGGGTGATAGTAAATATATGCCAAGCTTTTACCATATTGTCAATACTGATTTATGATTATATGATCAAGGATTTCTGATCGGTAGTTTAAGTTACCTTAGGGATGACAGCGTTATCTTCCCACTGAGTTCATATTTATAGGAAGGGTTACGACCTCGATGCTGGGTCAAGTCAATAATTAGATTTAGTAGCTCAATAATTAGGTCTATTAGAACTTTAAATTCTTACATGATCAGAGCTCAGACCGATTTTGTCAGGTTGGTTTCTATCCTAAATTTAATGGTAGTTATCGGCCAATTCATTCCATTCTCTTTAGGCTACGATCGATATCTGGCATTGCTCTTGACTAGGGTTGTGCGGTGTGCAAGGTAGTCTCAATAAACCTTGGTGTTACAATTTTATGTCACGGTCAATTTGTCGTATGAATTTTAAAAATTATTCAATTATACCACGCAAAACGGTTCAAAACGGTTACGTCGTTCAATTTCGTCTATGAAGTGTTATAAAATTAATATATATATATATATGTTTTCGTTATTCTTTGCTGTTATATAGACAACATTTATGAATAGTTATTTTACTGTCAGAACCATGGTGCTAGACTATTTAGGCGAGCTAACCTGCTACAGATAAAGGAATTCGAAGTGTCCCATCTTGAAAATGTACTATCATTTGCAAAAGTCTTGCAACAAATCGAGCGGCGCCACTTTCGCTCCACAAAGATTGTGCCCGGAAATTGTATGGTTTTCGGGTGTATGCAACAATCCATTACTAGTCTTCATGGTTCAATGCATGGAGAACGGGTCATTGGGTTGGTGAGGTATTTTGTCATCCTTTTCAGTCTCGGGATTTGACCGCTTCCATTTAAGTGAAATTAATGTTCATGATATTCCCCCAAACACATTGTAGCATGTAATGCAGTAGAAAAGATCGAAGGTAATTCCTCGGAGAGATTTTAAAAAGTTGGTAGCTTGGCTCTTTTTGAGTGATCTCAGCTCTTTTCAGAGAGCTGGAAATCACGAGTCGTTCACTGTGAACATGGCAGACTTTTGTTTACATCAATCGATTCGGGTTGATGTTTTAATACAATATCTACGACATATGATACGAGGCAGCTTTGAAATTCCCAGTGTTTCATCATATAAATATCTGAGCAAACACGTAAAATATGAATTAGTTAAGCTGATCGGTATTAATCGTTGCGTAAGTAATAACAGAGTTCTCCGACGTCCGTCAATCGGTAAAGATGTATTCCTTTCCACTTATTCAAAGTATGACGAGGAAAACTTAATTCCAGCTAAAAGTCCCATTTTTAATGATTGTCGGATTTCAACAGGTATTGTTTGATAATACCCACACAGCACACTCAAAATTTATACCGTATAAAAGTTGCATAAATGGATAGGTATAATATGCAAATAATATTCCGTCGATTATGCACATATTATGCGAATAATATGCACATTATATTTAAATATTATGCCGCCGTAAACTATTACTATAATATTGACATAATATGTATATTATTACATTGTTAGTAACATCCCATCGTTACTTATGATTCATATAAGAATCATAAATCAACAGCCACCCAGCAAACTCAAAAATCCTATTCAGTATAAAAGTTGCATAAATGGATAGGCATAATATGCAAATAATATTCCGTCGATTATGCACATAATATGCGAATAATATGCACATTATATTTAAATATTATGCCGCCGTAAACTATTAATAATATTGACATTGTATGTATATTATTTCGTTGTTAGTAACATTTTATCATTAATTATGATTCATATAAGAATCATAAATCAACGGCCACCCAGCAAACTCAAAAATCCTATTCAGTATAAAAGTTGCATAAATGGATAGGCATAATATGCAAATAATATTCCGTCGATTATGCACATAATATGCGAATAATATGCACATTATATTTAAATATTATGCCGCCGTAAACTATTAATAATATTGACATTGTATGTATATTATTTCGTTGTCAGTAACATTTTATCATTAATTATGATTCATATAAGAATCATAAATCAACGGCCACCCAGCAAACTCAAAAATCCTATTCAGTATAAAAGTTGCATAAATGGATAGGCATAATATGCAAATAATATTCCGTCGATTATGCACATAATATGCGAATAATATGCACATTATATTTAAATATTATGCCGCCGTAAACTATTAATAATATTGACATTGTATGTATATTATTTCGTTGTTAGTAACATTTTATCATTAATTATGATTCTTATAAGAATCATTAATTAACGGCCACCCAGCAAACTCAAAAATCCTATTCAGTATAAAAGTTGCATAAATGGATAGGCATAATATGCAAATAATATTCCGTCGATTATGCACATAATATGCGAATAATATGCACATTATATTTAAATATTATGCCGCCGTAAACTATTAATAATATTGACATTGTATGTATATTATTTCGTTGTTAGTAACATTTTATCATTAATTATGATTCTTATAAGAATCATTAATTAACGGCCACCCAGCAAACTCAAAAATCCTATTCAGTATAAAAGTTGCATAAATGGATAGGCATAATATGCAAATAATATTCCGCCGATTATGCACATAATATGCGAATAATATGCACATTATATTTAAATATTATGCCGCCGTAATCTGTGATTGTATCCGTAAAAATCGATGATCATACATCCTCTGTATCAAAAAATGTGAAAACTTATGTTTTAATATATCACTAACAATTTCGTATCGTTCGCAGAATACTCCACAATTATTATTATTTTTTTATTTTACACACCGGCATAGTCTGGCGAGGTACGCAGCTTGGTAGCCATATTGCCGTTGTCCATGGCCGTTGTGTTGTTGTTCATTGTTGTTAGTTGTTGCCGTAGCCATATTGCCGTAGTTGGGAGAATTGAACGTCTATTGAAAAATCTAATATTAAAGAGGAAAAGATGGATTTACGGAACTAATTTATGTCACAGTACTATTCTGGTAACGCATATACGATAAGGAATAATAAGCTTCATGGTATGAAGAACAGGACTTTATTTAAAATCAAAGTAAGTACACGTACGTGAGTCGTTGTCGTTTGTCATAGGGTAGAAAGCAAATCTGAAATTATCAGCTCCTAATTTTGAGTGTTATTCCCAGTACTTTAATTAATTTTTTTAATTACCTAAATGTATATCTTATGACGGTACTTTTTCAGTCAGAGTCCCAGCTTGAAAAGTGAAGGGAGGCTATTCCAAGGAAAGACGAAGTTTTGGCACTTAAGTACTGAACCAGGTTGTGAGCTGCACTTTCGCCCTGAAGATATCACGTACTTGATCATATATGCATATAATTATTTTAGTTTGTGATTATTAATGACAATATTATCTTTATTGTTTCGGAGTGCATTTTCAAGAACGGCTTGCTTACATCGTTTGCGTGATTGCTCGCCACAACTCTATGACTAACACAGAGATAATTATACGATTAGAAGACCTCTTTGTGGCTTGGAATCACATTTTGGACCATTTTTAATACATTCGCTAAGAGAAGACCGTAGATGTTCAACCATGCGGATGTCATGGAAGGAATCATCGCGAGTGTTGTGATTGTGAATTCGTGTGACATACTTTGTACTTTCTAATCGCAATTTCATGAGTAACGATTATGGAAGGGCGAATGTTTGTCATTAGATGTCATTCACATGATATTTAAACCAAATTTGCGATGATATAGGACTCCTAACTGAATATTTGTATATTTGTGATACAACGATGAAGGATTGTGCCTTGTTTTAGTGCAATGTACCTATGCTGTGTCTACATGAATGATTCATTAAATTTCTCCTCGTTTCCAGAAATCAATTTTTATTCATGTAATTTTCGAATATTATGCAACTGCATGTTATCACGCATCAACGGTATAAAATATGCATAAAAGGTTCGTAGATATGGTATAAAATGTGCATAACATGTACCTAAAGGTGCATACTAATGGTATATATGGGTATAATATGTGCGTATATTTAGCCACATCAATGGTATAAATCGTGCCTAAAAGGAGCATATAAATGGTATAATATGCGCATATATTTTTTAGGCCACATCCATGGTATAAATTGTGCATAATATGTACATAAAAGGTGCATATATATATGGGTATAATATGTGCATATATATAGCCACATCAATGGTATAAATCGTGCATAATATGTACGTAAAAGGAGCATATAAATGGTATATATGGGCATAATATGCGCATATATTTTAGGCCACATCCATGGTATAAATTGTGCATAATATGTACATAAAAGGTGCATATAAATGGCATATATGGGTATAATATGTGCATATATATAGCCACATCAATGGTATAACTTGTGCATATTATGTACATAATATGTGCATATAAATGGCATAATGTCCTCATAAATTGCGATATTATGCGCATAATATGCGGAATATATGCACTGATGGAATGGCATAATGTTTGCATATATACGGAATATATGAGGACATTATACCATTTATATGCACCTTTTATGTACATAAAAGGTGCATATATTCCGTATATATGCAAATATGATGCCATTCCATCACTGCATATATTCCGCATATTATGCGCATAATACCGCAATTTATGAGGACATTATACCATTTATATGCACATATTATGTACATAATATGCGCGTTTTATACCATTGTGGTGGCATAATATTCGCATAATATTTGAATATTATGTGCATATTATGCCATTCCATCACTGCATATATTCCGCATATTATGCGCATAATACCGCAATTTATGAGGACATTATACCATTTATATGCACATATTATGTACATAATATGCGCGTTTTATACCATTGTGGTGGCATAATATTCGCATAATATTTGAATATTATGTGCATATTATTCACTTTGTGCTGTGTGGGTATGTTCTACTGCTGAATTAGTGTGAATGCGAATAATAACTCTAAGCTGCTATGTCGTTGATGATTAAGTTATCTTATTTAGATGCAATCATTTACATATACACTGATGAATTTTGGATAATGTAGGATACTTACTTAGCATTATTAATTGAATTATCTACTTGCATTAAGTAGGTTACATTGTATTAGGAAATGTGTTTGTTGGCAATACGTTTTATGTTTAAGGCATCAGTGGAACTGCAGCTCATTTCATAAAACCTTTCAAGTCGAGTAAGAAGGACGTAAGCAAATCCTAACAGAATTTCTGTTTGTAATGAATGTATACGCTTGCTTCATTAGAAATACAAATACCGAGTTTGAAACATAATAAAAAATAATAATAACTTAAAAAGACGATACCATACCGAAGTCGCAGGCGACCACATCATTATATTCCTATTGTATATACTAACCAGCCGAAACATAGAGTATGCGAAAGCCTCCGTGCTCAAGTTATAATCATATAAACGAATAAAAGACTAATATACCGAGAAAGTGATTATTTTGATCAAATTCGTTCAAGTGAGGAGCCGTAGAAGCACATGAAGGAGCTCAGTGTTACAATGACATCAAATAATCAAAATTACCGCTAGATGACATTGAGCTATAAATAGCTCAGTGGATAAACAATCGGGTTGGTGATGGGAGGGGCACGCGTTCAAGTCCTTCCCGTGGCCGAAAATTTTTTATCCTCCGCACAGCCGTATTTTATTTTAAAGTTTTTTTTTTTTTTTAATGTATGTTAAGAGGGTACCAGCTGTTGAATTTGAGCATTTTTTGCAACAATTTATAATTTAAATGACCGTGCGACGGGAATCATGCGTAGTTAGCGCGGTAGGACGAATCAATTACGTTTTCTTGAAGGGACTCCAATCAGAATCACTGGTGAATGTAATTCCTAGTGCTATATGGTTTCCTTTACAGGTCCGTAAATGCTCAACATTATTAACCTTTGGAATGAGAACTATCGTAAGAATCTAAGGTTCCATATACGTAATTTCTAAAATAGATCAATTTTATCTGATTAAAAAGAAAATTATGAATGATATTTTGCAGCGATTATGCTGTCCGTCTATGTAGTATGCTGCCTATTTGACATCAACTTGTCGCAATTTCCTACCAAGTTAATTTCTCCAGTAAAGTTTTTCAGAACAATTTTACCCTTTTTCGTTTCGTAAATGAGCAGTGACGGAAACTTTTGTTAGAGATAGAAAAAGATATAAATTAAGTGAAGAATTTTACTTTTAAACTTTAGGCTTCAGTATTCTACAATCAGTGTTTTTAATACAGTAATTTTGTTGGAAAGGGACAGAATGTGACACTAGCTGATCTACTATCCTAGGACTACTGAGCACAATCCTAGGAATAACCTATGTAATGGTAATCCTTAATCGCGCACGCACCACGGCGCTTATTTTTAAATATAGGAAAGGAAAGGCTTATCTTGAGGTATTTATCAACTATTTTTCTAGTGCGTGCTTTCTTCAAGCAAATTGTGGCATCAACATGATAGTGCTACAAATTGGCCCTATTTACACTATTTTGGAAGTCCGTGAGAATCACTTACGGCCTGCAAGTTTTACTCCAGGTAACCTACTTCTCGTCCCTGGCTGGTAAAGTTGCGATAAAGATGTAGGGCAGCTGAGGGAGCGGCTAAATTATTCGCAAAGTATTTTACCTCCCTAATAGATGCGCAAAGTATTTCCATCCCTAAAAAAGGGCGAATATTGGTTTAAATTGACTTTCAATTTAATCTCTGTCCGTTGTTTTTATTGGAAACCTTACTAATGGAGGCATTCATGGATAGGGAAAAGTCGTACTATAAAGTCACTCTTTAAGTTAGTTGTCCTTAATAATAGATATAATAATGGCCGAAATATTAAAATCGAAACAATAACTAATTTATTATAACAAAAAGAAGATTAATGCGACATGATCACTAAATATGTTAGTGCTATCGTAAAAATTGAAGCCTCTCCTAGATATGTAAACAGTAAAAATAGAGACACATTCTGCTAGCAACGATGAGGCCTAGCGATTTTTTTTGGGAATCAAAATTCCATTTTTTTCCGAAGAAACATTTCCATCGGTGTAAATATATTTATCCAATTAACAAATTGATAATTAATGAAGAAGAAAGCTTATGGAGCTATCTTTATCAGCTTCAACCTACGTAAAGAACTATTTAATGCCAATCAATTAAATATGGTGGAGACGACAGAGTCGTGTTTTTTTCCGGAAAATTGCAAGTTCATTTTTTTTCATTTATTAATTCTTCTATATCGAACAAATATTTCAACACCTTAATATGAAGTCTCCTGAACGACGTTGAATCCCTAAAAAAAGGGTTACGAGCGAGTTGATTTCCGTGTTCCTAATGGCGAAATCGTGCCCCCAGCCGGCCTTATGGGGTTTACCATTGGAAGCCAGGCGTCATAGGTACCCACTCTTTTAACGGGTAAATATTTTCAATTATTTACTCCAGTCAACTACGGGTACAAAAATAATCTCAAACGCCGCGACGACTTAACAACATCTACCGTCATCTACGCTCGTTTACTCAACTGAACATCGTAATGATTTCCTACGTCTCACTCCCGTGTCACGATGACCCGTTCGTGAGTCGTTTCCGAGATACCATGAAGATTCATACCTAGATAGTGATCATTCAAACTTAATGGTGGCCAGAAATCGACAATGGAGCGAAAGTGGCGCCGCTCGATTTGTTGCAAGACTTTTGCAAATGATAGTACAATATGCATACATCTCGTATTATTATGAGGCATTGTTGGCGTTAAGGTTTTTAACCCCCCCCTGACATCACTGTCGGAGAAAGATGACAAAATGATTGATCTTTGTAAATATTAGGAAAAAGTCTTTTTGGTTTATGAATGTCAACAAAATTAAGCAATGAAATCTTTGGAATTGGTTTTTCGGTCGATCATGGAAACTATCGACAGCAAAGTGAGAAAGCTTGCTAACCAACCGAAAGCCGGTTTCACAGATTTTATTTTCAACTTTATTTGGCCTTTGGGCTATCATTTTTAATGTTAGAATCAATCTATTTGACATCTCACCTAAATTAGTATGATAAGACAAGGGTCGATATGAAAGTGTCTTCTTTGCGTTAACCGTGGCATTATTTTGCCAAACCCTTAACTTGAAAGTATTTGAAACTTGGCGTGGTGTGGAATATAATTTACCAGAAGTAATCGTTAACTGAGATTTACATGCTACAAAAAAGTCTTTTGGCATTTTATTGTGCACATCTTTATAATACAATATAAAATTTCTAAAATACAGAATTTCAACAATATAGAATTTTAATATAGAGAATTTCCATATTTAAAGTCAATACTACAGCTATACCACCAAAGACCTTATTAGGATTTCCCAAGACTCAATTTGTTGTCTCAACCATACCTTTATTGCACAATGCATTCCCTTGTTCTATCAATGATAACGGCCGCCCAAGAGGACGGTATCTCTCCATGCCATCATCTCATTTTCTCTTTTGAAGACCGCCGCAGGATTCCGCCACCGCGCCATTTCCCGCTCCAACAGCCGGACCTCGGAGGCGAGCAGCGTCGTCACCGCGGACGCCACATGGTCGAGCGGTTATTTACCCGCTTTCAGACCATCCCTCCCTCCACCGCGTTCCGACTCTCCAAATTGGATTAGGCTCCAATAATGCTGCTTTTTTCCACTCGTCCATTCCCACATTCCCAGCCGTTTTCCGCTTTTCGCGTTCGTCAAACACTCGTCGCTCCCTTTGTTCGCTGTCACTCTCGCCTTATTCCCTCGTTTGCTTTGTCTGTTGCTCATTCCGTAAGCCAAGAGGTATGGCCGAGTCGTGTGGTCTCAGGGAGTTCGGCTAAATAGGTTTTGGTCCATCTTTCATCCATCGGAATTCCAATTTCGTGTATAAACTTTTAAAAATGCGATAAGATAATACATTAATTATTAATTTTAGCGTACAATTGAGATTTATATTAGCCGCAGTTTCATGTAATTATCAGCGAATAAAATGCGTTATTCACAACTCTAATTACGGTTGACTGGTATTCTTGTTTTCTGAACATAATAGGCCGTGATTCACAAATATGTTTCCCGACGTGCGTTCATTAATTTCATAATTTAATCTGCAAAAATTATTTTTAAACATTCCATCTTTATTTCGCTAATTTTACTATTTATTCCTCATAAATAATTAACACACGATTATTCTTGGAATTCTTGCATAAAATATTGATCACTCTTAATATTTTCTGGATAAATAACTTGTAAAATTATTATTTTGTGGTTTTTGGAGATTAAGGAGTTGAAAAATAAGAAAATGGGTAAAATCACAGAGCTTGAAGGTATAATATTTTTTGTAACTATGTGAACTAATGGAGGTTCAAAAATTGTCCATTTATGATTTTCGTTGAAATAATTATTAAAACATTTTTTCTTTCAAGTGTTCCATTGTTCCCTTATTTATTTCTTAAATCAATTTATTTCTTAAGCATCTCACTTTTTGGCATGAATACTGAAAAAAATGTTTAATGAACTCTGTGCCAAAAGCTAGGATTTGGTAAAACTTCATTTCAATAGTTCAGTGTTTAATGATGTGATTTGGAATACAAGTTAATCGTTCATCGTTATAAAAATTGGATACTGATTATCCGTTAATGTAAGTCATTCTGGTGAATAAAGTAATCATATTGGTGAATGTTTTTCCTATTTATGGCAAACACGTGAGGCTTATGTGAGAGGATCGCAGGAAAAAAATTTAGGGTCGGTTTCTGTTACTTCCATTTACGTGAATGGCCGAAAATGTAGGAATGGGCAACTAGCCATTTATTTCCGCACGAGAAATTTCCGTAGGCCTGTAAATTTAAAGAACTTACACGGAAGGTCCTCCGTCGCTCAATTTAAATGCATTGCGTCTCGCCTTTGGTAGGAAGAAGTGGTGAAAGGGTAGACAATATATGAGCCTAAAATGGGCGTCGCCGTTTTCCATAGTTATGAGGAAGTCATCTTTGGGCTTGATCTAAAGTTATTAGTTTCTGACGCAATGCTTTATAATTATAATTTTATTTTTTTGTCGTCAATGCAAAGTCAATATGGCATTCAGAAGCAAGGCGCATTGACCGCAGTGCACTTTTTATAATATTTTCTTTCCTTCTACTTTTAGGAATTTCCATTTAATCACAGGCAAAAGTATGCATATGGTTTTGTAACGAGTGGGAATGATCAATTCGTGAGGACCCATGAAATCATGTCAATTAAGGACCGAGGAGTCCTCGGGCGGCGGTGGCCTTAGCTTTCACCGCAATGGATTGGACTAGTGAACGCGAAAGGTCGGAACGTGCAAACCTCTTTTTGTTGCCGAAGCGTGACTCTGCACCTAACCACTTTCTGTGACACTCACGTTGAAGTCCACTCGCTCAGCATTTTCATTATTTTCGAGTAGTCGATTTTCCATCCCTCTTTTGCCTGTCAAATTTTTGCACTCTAAAGTGTAGTGTTGACCTGACGATTCACATATTCCCAAGCTTTAAGTTAAAACGAATTTTATTTAAATTACAAAGAAATTCTTGCTGTCAGTATGAAAACGGTTTGTTACAAAAATATGTCCTGGAGAGTTGGTAATAGTGATAAATTTAGATTATGCATCGTAAGACAGCATCACCGCTTAATACTCTACATGAAATTGAGTATTAGTTAATTCTGAAGGCCGTTTTACACGAGGCACGGAAATGCGCAGGTTAGAACTGAATTAATTTCTAAAATGGCGTGGAATTGCGCGAATGCATGAACGAAATTAGAACAGGGGTTATTTTGCCGTCTCGCATCCACGCATCCTCGCATGTGTTCTGGCAATTCACCGCTTTACACGACACAATTTTGATTGCGCCTTCGCACGCACGTCAGATTGCGCAATTCCGTGTACCGTGTAAAACGGCCTTGAGACATGGTAACTGAGCATGCTGAAGTGAAAGTGGTTTAGCCAAAAGTATTAATCGATGGTAATAGAATATTTTCCAATGACAGTTTAATTCATTACAAAATATTGCGTAACTAATATAACTGAAGGCTTTTGAATAATTTATGCTTATTTAATATTTATTATCGGTGACACATCATCACGTATGGTACTGTGTACTTCAAGCTTTTTTTAAGTTAACTTCACTCTGATTGTTTTTTATTTTTTCAATTAATAATAGACTTAGATTATGTTTCAGTGACGCCAAAAAACAATCATCCTTATGATTACGTTATTAACCCTTAGGTGCACGCACCTGCAAATTTAGCGCCAGTGCACGCTTGTGGCTTTTTGCCGCACTTTTACATTTTTGATTTTCCCAAATAAACATTCAAATTTTAGCGTTAGTTAACGTATTTGGGTAACGTTTAATACATAAAAGCACTTTAAATATTTTTTCTATTCATTTATTAACAAAAATAACGCATAATTATATGCAAATTTCTTGATAAATACTTAGAGTAATATTTCTTAAGGAATTGCAGACGATAATCTAGACACCATCGAGTCAAAAAAAACACAAAAAAGGAAATGTACATGCCAAATCGTTAATGCAATCATTTAAATTATAAAATTACAAACTTTTTAAATAAAATTAATGTTTTCATCCTTATTGACCATCACTGTCTCTGTAATGACATTCGTGACATTTTTTGACGCAGGTGGAATGATTATTACATATAAATCGAAAACATTCGTATATTTGCCGTCTTATAATTTTTAAATTTTCCACGTTTAAAACCATCAACCGCCCAACATTGAGGTTAATATGTGGAAGGAGATTCTTAAGGGATTTTCCCCAGTCTCATTGCTAGAAAAGACTGTCTGCCGGAATTACCTTTTTCACCCTGGACTTCAGATGTTCGTCTACAAGGCTCGACGCGAGATCTACCATGAACTACATTCTTGGTCTTTGATGGATTTTTTCAATATTATTAGCTACAAAAATCACGTAGTCACTAAGAGTAGCCATATAAAAAAAAACGGAGAAATTTTGATTGAGTCCACCTTCGTGTTCGTCTTGAAGGGGAGTAATTTACAAACTTCTGGTCCACGGAATCGACACCTCCGATGAGTTGTAGTTCAAGATTTTTTCAGGTTTCTCAGTTTCTAGATCGATGTCCACATTGCAGTGCAACATAGAAAGAAGAATTATACATTTGTTTGGTTTAGTGAAGTACGAAACAAGAGTGCAGGTATCCTCGAAACAAAGAAATGAAGTTCCAGCTTATCGAATTTTGCAGGGTAGAAACTCTCTGCGGATTTAAGGTTTTTTCACGGTACCTAAGAAGGTTAGACCATTTTATAGCAAGTTTTCCTTCAATATAAAATTTGCTATTCTCGACACTTTTTTCAATCTTGTTCAGTGAAATCGTTTTCGGCAACAATTCGAGTTCGGTTGAGGCATTCTTAGGAAATGATGCTGGCCCTGGTGAAACACGAACAATGTCTTTAGCTTTTGTTTCGGTGTTAGCAAATTGTATCTAAGAGTTCAGCCAAAACGTTTAACCGTTTCCGTTGAACCAGATAAACGTTGAAATTATGTGGGTGGCTAAAAATATTATTATCATAAGACTGCTTACTATCGCTGGATTGTAATACATCTTCAAAAATATTCTTCCTCCCCTTCACTTTTATGTGAGAAATCAAAAAAATATTCTCCATATCGTGCTTGACCTGCCCTTCCCTCCCATTTTCATTATTGTTCACAATTCAATTAAATCATAATACGATTTACGGCCATAAGAATGCCTTTGCAGCATTATGTTCTTTTCCCGCATGTAGATACACCAAGTGCCAACTCTTCGCCTTCAAACTTCAATGCATGATACATTGTAAAAAAACGTGCATAACTTATTTTTCGGTCGCTAGTAAAGTGTAAATAACGCATTTTTACACCACTATAATTCATATTTGAGTATGAAGATGAAATTTTAAAATTACGACAAGTGGTTTGAGGTTGAGGTAAATTATACAAATAATAATAATAACAAAATAATAATGCAAATGCTTACAAAAAATACAATAAATATGAAACAACATATTAAAATATTATTGAAAAAAGAATTATGCTTCCGAGTTTCCACGGTAGCGACAGATTATCAGAAGTTCCTTAGTATCGTGTGAACGCCATCTAGCGGCAAATCACACGAAGTTGTCGTCGTTCTCACTTTGTAAGATTCTAACGCAACAGTTGGTCGTCACATTGACGCAAACATATGTTCTTGGTAGAGGGAAAAGTACAGAAATAGAATACCAAAGTGTACCACCAGTGATCCATGCTCAATTAACGCGCTATTTCGAATTTTTGAAAAATGCGGCAAAATCCCCGCTTAGCGTGCACCTAAGGGTTAAAGAGGATAATACCAAGATGCCAAGGACCAAGATACTCTTCCATGGAGTCTCTTCTATTCCCACAAATTAAAGCCATAAATGGCAGTGGGAACGAAACCCTTAGGGCGGGCTCGCGGGATACACTCCTGGGGCAGGGACTATAAGCGATCAGCTTTTTTCCTCTGCCACCAGAAGGGGAAGGACGGAAAGGAGCAAGGAAAGGAGGCGCCGCCACGATGAGAGCCCGACGACGCCTCCAGGGGAAGGACGGGGGAAGGGAGGGGACGAGGAATCCTGCACCGTCACAAGGCGGGCAGGTCCTACCATCAGCGAAACCAAGCTTACGCAATTAATATGCTACCAATTTTAGTAGATTTTCCTATGAGGAAGAAAAATCTATCGATCAAATCGGTAGATAGCCATAAATGGCAGAGAAAATGTGTTTTGTTGTGCAACAGGCACCTCTGAGTAGAGACGCAAGTCGCGTAGATTTTAGCCTAACGCAAATCTTAATCCGCTACATAAACCTCCACCACTCAGTCCTCCATGCTCTTACGCCTCCGGCTGTTGTTTCTGAGCCACAAATTGTTCTTTCATTATCTCGGGAACGAATGGACCGACTCCTCTCCTGCGTCAAAGTCTTGTTGATGACGCCATCTCTGTCACAGTCCCTTATGAAATTGCCTCCATCCTCCTAATGGAAGAAGTCTTTGCATTTGCCCGTCGTGGGTCTTGTCGCTCGGCACTTTAGCGGGTATCCTCCTCGCCTCGGCAGTCAAGCATTCTTTCAAGGGATTTCGGTATATTACTTCTGCGGGAGAACGTAACCGTTGCTATTCCTCGCGTTGGCTCGTGAATCGTGACATGTGGTTGGAGAGTATATCTCTTAGCACTATTTAATCGAGAGTTTATCTTCCTAATGACCTCGTCATGCAAAGCACTAACAATGGTGCCAGTATTAACAACTAACCTCTTTCATTGAAGTGTGTTAAATTATTTCTCGTTAATATTTACTTTAGTTGCGATAATTATTTAAAAATGATCGTTTAGCCCCTTTTTATCCTCCGAATAGCAATCTTAGATTTTAGTATTTAAAGAAACTGCTGCCCTCGAACAACGTTGCCAACAAAACACAATGCCAAGTACAATTTTATTGAATTCATAAACTGTTTTCGTTTTCTCGAACCCTTCCCATTTTGTCGATATATTAAGCTTTCCTAATTTATTTCGGTAATATAATAGGAAATATAAAACTTAAGTTTATTTTAATGGGCATAGTTAAACGATGGGTTGAAAATCCTATTCTAAATACCAACTGATGAATTGGAAATATCCGCGTTGTTTAATAAAAAAATATTTCAATGTTTGTCTTATGTCTGCTTGATGTTGTAAGAGAAAGTAAGAAAATGGCAATAGATATACGAATATTTTAAAATTAAAGAGCTCGATATAGCTCGAAGAGTTCCGTATATAACTGCCTGACAAACTTAATGGTGATCAAATTTGAGTCAAAATTTAGATCTCCCGTGCCTCACCCCTGACGGTATCACCAAATTGTTTCGCAGATGTTAATGGACGCGTCCTGGGTACTTAAGTGCAAAGCATTGCTCGGATATTTCTCAGGATTAGCCTTCGTTGCTCTCCAGGCGGAGACTGAATTGCATCCCTTGGCATGCGGGCTCGTCGCCTGCCGGAGCGTTTGAAGCAACTTCGCTTTATATAACTGCAATGAGGGTGGCTGCTGACTGAGGGGGAGGGAATTTCTCATCTTGCCTTTCGGAACACTTATCCTCGAAATTCATCACAGCGGCCTAGGACCCAAGACTGGCCAACCTTATCAAGCAAACATTTCCGTTCTCATTCCGAATGCATGAATTATGTAAATTCCATGATTCATTCTAATCACATGACGGTTTGTGTGAGTCCAAAGTTTTATGTAGGCCATTTTGTGGGACGATAAGGAAACGGAATGATACTTAAATTTATATCTCTTGCCACGTATAGAGACAGTGATTGGTGGTATATGATGCAACTAATTTTTGAATTGCTATGTGAGGGAAAAAATATAATGTTGCTGACTTTGATTAAAGTGGCAGTCTATATAAAATTGGGTTATTGAAGAAATGATCGGTTAGAAATATTTTTATAGAGTTGTTCCAATTAATAAAAAATAATTTACCTTTTTACCCGATGCACTTATGACAAAGAATGAGACGTATACCCAAAGGTCTTAGAATTCTGCTCACTTTTTGGACACATGAATTAAATGTTAACTACTTTTACAGTAATCATTCTTTTTTATGTGGTCGTAAAGACTTATTTCCATTTTGCACGAAAATTTGCTGTGTATTAACTTGGTTGATTAATTGGTTCCAAAATGAGGAACTTGCATGGGTCGTAGATTGCTCTAAAAACTATTTTGAATAAGTCAAATGGATACATTAGCTCGCAAAAATACCTTCAGTTTCTCCATTCAACATCAAAAGAAATAAAAAAATTGCATTTAAAATCGAGAAAAATTTCTCTGAGCCGACCACTGCGCGAAGACACCCGAGCGTTGCCGAGGCCAGGCGTGACGTCATAGGTGCCTAAACAACCGTAGGGAGTAGGGAAATACGCTGAGCGCATGGTGTAAAATTTGTTTTGAGGGAGTATTTAGCCGCTCATCGTCACTTAATTTTGTTCTGTTATTCTTGGGCAAGTTTTCCTATTGCTATTGTGCCTAGATTATTACTTGGGATATTAATAATGCGGCATCGGGATGATTAAGTACAAGCGTTTCACTTCGTATGTTTTAGTTATCAGAAAAACGGATTGCGAACGATGCAGAACGTTGCCACTCGTTCGAATAGTACACTTGAAATTCATCTACATCTACATACTACCCAGCAAGCCGCCTAAAAGGCGTGTGGCATGGGGTGTTAGGACACCAGCCTTTTTTTAGGACACCAGCCTTTTTTTAGGACACCAAAAATTGATGCCACGACCCTCATGGAATTTGTTGAGACAAATTATTGCTATACGTCGGCGGCGAATCGAGTTGTAAAAGAAACTTGTAATACTGGAGGATAACGATCGTAAGCTGTGCTGTTGACATTAGAGTAAGCTGTGCTGTTGACATTAGAGTAAGCTGTGCTGTTGAATTTGGCAACGCCGGATTAACGGAGAAGGTAGTCCTATCCGTCCTACGGTACGAATTCACAGCAAAACAGTCTGCACACAATCCACATACAGTGAGATCGCGAATCGCTTCGGCTGCCAACACACACACAAGCTACAACCTATTTCAATAATATAGGTAAATCCATAAACAATATACTGGCATATACCATAAAAATATAGTGGGAAATAGGCAAATACTCTTATCAAAAACTGGATGTCACTGTCTCATTCTTATATTCATCACGTACAACTTACAATAACAGAACTCGTTATGATGAATACAACTATTTATTCACTGATTTAAACCCTTAAATTAGCCTACACAAGTGACACAGGTGACATTTCTCACTACTATTCGTTGAAATAATGGAATAACAGACTTCACACACAGTTTTTATTTCAATAGCGTGATCGTGAAATGTCATATCTACGGTGAACAACGGAGATTAGCACGCCACTGACAATTTTTTCACTACTGTCAGACATTTATCGATAGCGTAATAGCACTTTTTACAATTCAATCACGATGGAACACTGATAACTCTTGGCCGATATTTTTCAACCTTGTCAAACTTTGTGCAATACAACCACTGGCACTGTGATTATTAGCAGTAGCTTAACGGGAGATGTCACGTTGAAAATAACACTATTTTGGCACAAAAATGTTCCTAGATGTCTCCAATCAGCGAGCATAAGTTGCATTGACTGGAATTCACCCCATAATACAAGCACAGACAGTCCTAAACGACGAATTCTCCGGGACCTACGAATAAACGGATGAAGTTATTGTATATAAAAGCTAAGCGGACATTAGTAAACATCAAAATTGTTCTAATTACATACTTAAATGAATGATATGCCGTCGATAACATCAACTTACAGTTAACGTATACCCCTTCCAATGGCCGTGGATCAGACTCCTACAACGATGTTATTTAGGTATTATCAAATTTTTGGTTTAACTGCTCCAGTTTTATATTTTATGCCCTTACTCAGATATTAATATTATAAATAATGCAAAATACGAGGGCTTCCAAGCCTCTATCGTCGGATATTTATCTTTAAATATAAAATAATCAACACGTCTAACAAACGAAGCTCTCACAACTGCTGGCAACTATTACAAACAATCACAACAATAGCTTCGCGTGATGTTTAGGCACCTTTGACGTCATCGAGGCTTCGTCGGCAGTGGCTTGGGGGGTGAGGGAGTTTTTCCCGCGCTTTAAAATTCGTTATATTTATCATTAAATATCTCGCGAAGGAAAACTCAGATTTACATGCGGTTTTCTTTGTTGTATTCAGAAAATAATTTTCTGTCCGCCTATGAAATAAAAAAAATTCATGCAAGTTCCCCATTCTACGAACTCTTAAAAATAGTTTTCTTTGGAATTATCTCAAAACTTACAATAAATTGAATAATTGAAGGGTTTTTTGTATTCTAATGTAAAATAAAAAAACTATTTACATATCACATTTACTGGTGCCGTTACTTCTATTTTAAAGAAAGTCTAGATTTTATAGGTAATTCATGAAAAACCTCAATACTATGCTATTATGTGCTGTGTAATATATTCTAACGTTATTAGAAAGTTTTTAAGAATTTTCCGAGCAAACAAAATCACATAATCCCTTACGAATTTTATAGATACGTCTGCAATACTATTAAGGCGTTTACAGAAAATTATTGCTTTTTTCACTCCAGTGAATTCTAATGGGAAGTTTCAAGGGTAGTACATTCTTGAATTGGTGTTTAAAGCTATGGTATACCCTTTAACGGTCAATTTTAAACCATTTTTAATTATTCAATCATTTGCTATGACATTAATGTAAATTTATTGAAAAATGAAATGAAAAATGGAAAACTTGCGTGAAATGATGCAACCATAAAGACCCTCCTAATTTTAGACTCTGTCGTTTATGTAATGACAGGTTTTAATATATGTATGCGTGATGACATGAATGTAAAAGTGAAAAATATTAATTTATAAACCAGTTTTCAGAATTTAAATGAGTCACCAAAAGGTTGCTAGTAGTAACTAAATTAACTCATCCCATTTAATTTTCGTGTGTATTAGGTGTAGCAACTTGGAGAAATATAGATGGGAAAATAATCAATGTTAAAATAAAGACAAGGACGCCAAAGTTGGGACCCTGTCGCATGTTATGCCAAACTAATACCAAATTCCATTGAGCTCACTTTAGTCTCAACATCTCTAACTTTTTTTTCAGCAATTACTGAGAGATAAGAAATAAAGTGACTTCAATGCGTTCTCAATTAAAATTAGTTTCCACCAATAATTTCTGTATGGGTAAAAGATTCCTTTGCAGTTAGTTGATTCAATTAAACTTTTTTACCCTTGCAGAACTGAAAATTAATTCAATTGATAAATAGATGATAGGTTTCGTTAATTGCGCTGCAATTTGGCAATGGATTCCACTAGAAAAATCAATACTTCATATTACGAATTTAAAAAAACTTCTATATTCCAATGTGGTGTTTACCTACTTTTGAATAATGCATTCATCGGATGAGGAAAAAACCCTAACGCTAAGATTGACTAAGGAAGAACTCGCTAGAACAAATTAGTATATTTTTGCTGTTGAATTTTCGGTAGGTTTGAAAAGGGCTTTTCCTTTATCTTCATAATTTTTTCTCGTGTGCTTTTTTCTCAGTTAATGTCTCAATTCAGTTTCTCTTAATAATTATTATTTTGATGCTGATCACTTGAAATTATGTTTACATGTTTAATTTCGTAGCTGGATAAATCAAATCTCTAAATTCAAGCATGTAATTACCGGAGCATTTCGATTATAAATAGTTGGTGAAGAAACGAGGAGCATTTTTTTACTGAATATGAATGCTTTTGCCGCTTTTTGAAGCCCTGGGATGTTTTTAGTACAGTTAACAATTAAAACCACAGAAATGTTTCATAAATAACTTTGTATTTGTCATCATGAACCAGGATGGAGTAAACGTGTAATGTTTGATATTAACCATTTCTAACCCAGAGCTGCTTCTGGGAGAAATAAAATTTCAAGACTTCCCATTTTAAAAATATGAAAATATTCTGCTCGACCATAATTATTGTGAAAGCTACATATTTCGACATTGAACTATAGAGTACATAAGATTACGTATTTTAGATCTTTCATAAAAAGAGCATAAGATGTTTACATTTTTTTACACTTAGAAGCGACATTGGGTTATAACGAGTTAAGGAAAGACATTCGTGCGTAGACATAATATTTGGAATCACCTTAAGCTTTTCACGCTGGCCACTTACAAGACATACTCTGTAGGAGTTGGGTGAATCAAGCAAGTAGTCATGAAGGCGTTTGGAAATAAAGGAAGAAATAAAGGTGTAGGGAGGCAGAAATGAAGTGAAGAACTATGAAAAAACGGCTGAGAGGAAGTGGAAGTAATTGGATTGGCGATAGAGGGGTTGCTAAGGGAGGATCGCTCACCGGGAGACATGGGTGGGTCTGGGAGAGGATAGGAGGCAGTAGGTGAGTCTGAGGACCACCTGTAAAACGGAGCGAGGGTTTCCTCAGAGGTTATTGTAGGAGGAACCGTCGGAGCTGAAGGAGAGAGGAAGTCTCTTGCAAGACGAACCGTGCGTAAAGACTCGGGTGAGGGGAAAGCGGCTCTGTAGCCCCATCTACGTTGGAATCCGTCGTCGGAACATTGAATTCAATCATTGAGTCTCGCCGTGACATGGAATTATATCCTCACTAATCCTTAGTGAAATTCCAGCCTTAATGTTTTTAGCTGAATGGAGTTAAAAATAATTGATTACATCAAAGATTAACGAAAACTCATTTGCATTGAAAATATTTTTTTAAGTCAACTTTTTTGTGGAAAATACCTAAATGGATGTCAAATAATTTGGTTTGTGTCAGCAACTGAAATTTTTGGGAATAATTAGGAAATGTTTCTTTATGCTGTAACAGGCTTTGGATTTGCTGGAGGAGAATCGATATTAGGACGCGGTGAAAGTGCCCTCAAAATACCTAACCCTGTGCCGAACAATGGTGAGACTTGAGAGGGACTACTTCCCACTTCTTGGGAAATTAAGGAATGGTATATGATCTCTGCAAACTTTCAAACAAGCTGTGGAGAATAAAATGGAACTTAATAACGAAATAATATGGTATTTTTCCTCAATAATTTTGTAATTAAATAATAGCAAGCCTAATTATTTTAGCACAATGGTGGATAAGCGCCAATTGGCCATTAAGATGCCAATTAGCTCTTTCAAAATTAAATGAAAGCATTTCCGTTGAAAATATAATAAATTGGCAAGTATGTGTTAAATATTAAAAGTTGACGCAAAATTATATGGTATGAGTTAGCAATTTAGAAATACTTTAAAGTTGAGAAATTTATCTTTATATGAGTAGTTACAATGACTGTAATAGGCAAGAAACTGAAAAAAACTGTGGAATCAGCTTATGATGTCAATTGTCGTGCCAGTAGTGTTATGAAAAATTGCGAAGAAACCTTGATATTATTCATTTTGTTTGCGCGTAGCATTTCATCAACAAGAATTGAGCTTAAGAACCTCTTCTAAGGTTTTGGATGGCATAGCTGATAGTTGTAGAATTGTATTTAATTCCCAATTTAATTCTGCATTTACGTGTAGATATATTCAGGTGCAGATATATTCAGGTGTTGTAGATGTATTCATAGTTGTAGGTCATATTATTTCCCAATTTAAATTTCATGTTCGAAGAATCGTTGCATGCGGAATGATAAATTATTTCTTATGAAGTGAAATTCGTGTTTCTAGCAGGGGAGTCAAATTTTTACTCCAGGTTTGAAATTTAAAATGGCATTATGGTGACATTTGAACGGTTTGAAAGGGAGAAAATAGTCAGTTCGTGGTAGTCTTGATTGCTAACTAAACTTTAAATGTGAAGGACCCAATTCCAATCATACATATATCATTAAAATTATACCAAATAATGTTAATTATCACAATTGAGAATAAATCAAACATTATTGGACATAACAATTGATTTACAGCATTGGCTCTCCGACACAAACAGCAGAAAGCGGTGACGTAAAATAGGATATTTGGCTCGGAAATTGAAGTTGCAGAAGTACTTCGATACATAAGAGGGCTTTCAAAAGTACTCTTAATTATATTTAAGTCACTATTTTTGTAACCAACACGTAAGTAGCTTGAAGTGCCGTGAATATATATTTACAAGAAAAATGTGATCTTATTATGAACTGTAGGTGATAAAAAAGGAAAATAAGGTTTTTCAATTCATGTGAATGTACTTGGCGTTTATTGCAGCCCTTTGAATCCTTGGTATAGTAAAGTAATGTCACACGGCTTGAACTGTTAGTCACCCAATATGCTCAACAGTCCAGACGATGTTGTCCAGTTAAGTTCACATATATCCACAGAGGGTATTGTGGTCTCGGTAGCTCGGTACCCGGTTTTGAATCCCAGTTATGGCGAATGTGTTTTCCTGTGTAGAATTTAACACACTTACCTACTTGCGTATTTCGGATGACCCTGTAAAGTTATCACCGTTGTTAATTCCAGTATACTGTAGTTGATTTATCACCTTTGAGATTTTATGCTGTACAACGTGTACAGTCACTTTCAAAAGTAGGTCCCCACGGCCAGCGCGAGCAACTACGTTTTTCTCGGAGGTCGAACTTCGGGTATTGGCTATGCCTTGTGTCTTGAACGGGCCAGTTTGACTTACTCTCACCGTCCACGCAAGTCTTCCCGAGGCATTCTTCACTATTCCTAAATTCTTCGCGACTTCCCCGACTCCCAGTGCCACAACACAAGGCGAAGCATATGTTCTCAGTCATGGGATTCCCACCCTGATAGTATTCTGAGATGGATATTCCGAGTAGTCTGGCTTGCACTAAAAAATAACGAGACGTATCTGCGTCGCAACGCACATATGAGAAAGAAACGAAAATTGGAATTTACGTCTGAAAGAGTATTCAAAAAAGTTTCCTACAAAATAACCTTCTAGATTATACCTTTAAGACATTATTACCAACACCATCAATATATATTGCTCTATGTTTAAGTATTTCAAACACTTTGTTTGGCGCATTCATTATTCCTAACCATTTTCTTAGGAAACATATGTTTACCATGGTTTATAATACATTTTTCTACGTGTCTCATCACGCGAGAAATCAAAAATAATAATGTGCGCTAAATTGTAATGTTTAATTCTGTATCATATTTATTCCAGTCGTTACTAACATATCCCATATGAACAAATATTTAAATAATGCTTTATACATTCGAGGTATCAGGAAGTAATTAACCGACATATTTATGTTCATCGAAAGTTCGAATGTCCTAATAGTTACCATAAATATATTTCCTATAATGAAAATACCAACGGAAGCATTAATTACATGACTTTTGAGCCTATTTCTTACCATTTAAAGGCATATTAGTACTATATGTTTTATCTTTGCCCCTTCATTGAGAGGTTAACCTAAGTCTTCCCCCTTTTTCGCTTCTTTTTTTTCTGCTAAAACCAGTCGTAATTGGCACCTGCTGATATCATGCAGGGCAATATCCTACACATTATTATGTTTAAGTGGTTTTACATCATAAATAGAACTTACACTCATGTAATGAATACCTTGATTCAGTCTAACGTGCGAACAAATACTGATCATATTCCTACTGACACTAAACTACGCACGCATAATATTCATCCGATAAAAATATACCGTGTTGGGTACCTAATAACTATTTCTGCATTATTAATACAAATTAAACTTATGAGCTGCCAAATATACTGCTTGGGATGTAGCGTTTGATGGTGTGGAAACTTAGGCGACGACAAAAGAGGGACAAGAAAAGAATGAAGGCATCCGAGATGTGAGTATAAAAAAGAAAGGAAAAGGTGAGAAGGATGGAGAGGAAAAAAAGAAGAAGTGCTATCCATGGTCGAGAGATTTTTGGCAAGGGGGGAGGGGAAGGATGAAAGTAAGGATATGGTTAGAATGAAAGGGCCTAATGCGAACGGGCGTCACTTTTAATTAAAGGGGTAAGTTCAAGTTGGGAGGGGCGCAGGCACGGTGATTCGTAAAATCTTCAATTCAGAAGGGCAGGTAAATGATGTTTTTCTATGACCACCATAACTGGTTGACTCACCATCATAACTCCACGCACATGTTGCTTGTACTGTTTTTCTTAAAAAAATGAACAATATTAATGTAAGAGTATTTCCCATAAACAAAAGGACAACACTTCCTACGACGCATTATGGTCTAACAGCCTGCCATTTCACTTGATGCCAATAAACATCTCGCTGCTTCTTTTAGTGAAAATTTATGTTTATCTCAAAAGAAATTCAATAAAATTTAAAGACAGTCCAATTGCTTATTCGAAAAAATAATGCAAAATTATCTTCTCCCATAAAAAATTGCCGTACCGGTAGTTTTGACCGGTAAAAGTTTAAAAACTTCTTCTGATTTTCTATTCACAGTATGGGAATAAGTTGCGTTATTCAAAATGTAGGCACTACTTGTAGTCCGAATAACCTACTACTTGGGGAGTGACTGCTATTTAACTTGTAAAGATTGAAAAAATGTCTGAAAATCTTTAACCACCGGCATGGATGAACACGATGACGGATGGTAACCGTGACGCAAATGACAATATTTACATAGGCGTATATATTTACGTATTTTTCACCAGGCGATGTGATGAAAAAATATTGGAGTAACATGCTCGAAATGCTCCGAAAATTTATTTGCACAATATGTTTTGTATAAGTTTACCAAACTACACAGATGTCTCCTCTCTTCCTCGTGCGATGGGTTACTTGCCGGAAAAACCCATATATTCTTCTCCGCTTCCTTCGGTGGTGGAATTGTTTGGCTGTATGGGGGGGGAGGTTCACGCGGCCTTCCTACCTCTGAAATCGTGCGTGGGGCTCTTGACGACGGTTAAAGTAGTCAAGTTGCACCATTTGCACTACCTGATCAAGTCGAATCGATTCCCAGTGGACAAGGAACGTGTAAGCAATACGCGAAGGTCGACTTCGGAGAATAACGGAGACGGCTGCGCCAGGTATGGGGACCGACTTTTGAAAGTGACTGTACCTTTGACAGTATTTACCTATATCTCAATAAAAATGTGCACCTTATGAAGTACCAAATAATTATTTTTCAAATTTACAATGCTGGCAAACGTTTACTTAAGTTATATCTACAGAAACTGAATATTTCTATTAGAAGGTATAAGCTTTAAGCAAGCGATACGACAACAGAAAAGAACATTAGAGCGGGGTAAATTCGTCTTATTAGGGAAAAGAACTTGATAAATAATTAACCGGTATTGACCATTGAGACACTGTGGAAGAAGTTATCTCCATATTTCATTTTCCTTTCATCTTTTTTCTCGGTGAGAAGGAGGAGATGTTAAGTTATTTCACTCGCCACTTATTGATGTGAAGACCTTTTCTGTTTAGCGTTGATTAATTTTCCTTTTCCTAGAGAGAGAATGATCGCTCTTTCTGCCTTTAAAGATCGAAGTGCTCCGACTTGGTACACCATGCAAATAAGTTTATTTGCCAGCACCGACCGCACGAACAATGGCAGTAGAAATAGATTCTTATTCTAGCCTCAATGCTTTTTGTCCCTTTGGATTCTCAATATTTTCGAGGGTTCCCCATTTTACTGTTGGTTTTGACTGTGTTTCCATGGTGAAATGACTTCAGAAAATGCTCCACAGATGTAACCTCTACATTTGACTGAAATGATCAAACGTTGGAAAAAAGTAGCTTTATGTCAAGTCTTTAGAGCTCGTCCTTTGTCATTGAATCAGTGGCTCTAAATTAGGAACGAATTTTGCTTATTTCTCCGGGCGCGTTGAACAGAGGTTAATTTGGTGCTCTTTTGTGAAAAGGTGAATGAATTTTGCCTTTGAAATCCCATCAGATTTCTCTCTAAGATACGAATGCCTTATTTCAGCGCGTATGAAATTCCCTGCCTTGCTATTTTAATGAAAGTTAAATCATGATGTTTCTGTGAAAATAAAATCAGAAAACTTAGAAAATCTCTTTCAGCTATGATTCAAGGAGAACCAATAGTGAGAGAATATTCTTTGTTCAATTGCTCCTAATTTCATGTACTTTGAGAATTTAAGACGTGGACCACAACAAGCGCTATTGTTGCGGAATTAATATTTTAGGTGTTTTTGAAGCATAAAATTAACTTTCGTCTATTTTTGACAACGGTTGATTTGCTGGGGGAAATGCGAGCATATAAAACAAACACTCTACTCTCAAAGAATAAATATTTTATTTTTATTAACTTCTTGAAGAACCGAATCAGGCTTCGAAGTCCTAGAAATGTAACTAATATGTATTTATTTTTTGAAGTTACTGTCCTTAAAAAACGTTCATTATTTCATTATACTAGGTAACCCGTGAGAACATTTTTCACGTTCACTTTGATTTTATTTTTTGAAATTTTACCAGCTTATGTTACGTTTCTTTGGTTTAGTTATAGATTTAACGGGCTTTTAAAGGTGTCTTTAAAGTTTAGAATAAAAAAAAGATGCGTGGAGTCGATATACCTAGAGCGAGTAACCAACATGGTAAAATCGAAACTTTCTCATTCGAAAGTCAAAATAATGGCTACATAGTGAAATTTGAGATTGAGATTGCATTTTGCTTCAGCATCCGGTGTTTTGAAGTTTAAAATGATACCTCATTTATCACTCTCGGTACACTATTAACGGATCATGTACGGAATGATAAAAAAAGACCTTGCTATAATGATGTACGACTAGATGACCTTTACGCTATCAGGGGATAAGTTTGTTATGGAAACAAAGTAATTGGATTTCAACTGAATAAGAAGGCGTATCATTAAGTACTTTATTTATGCTTGTTTTCTTGAAAAAGTAATATGAAAAAAGTGTGAATAAAATACAGGAAGAAGAGTTTGGTCCTGATGGAAGCAATGATGACGTCTGTTACTGAATAATGGCACGCAATTTAGAAAAATTCTTCAAAGACTGTATTAGAATTAACAAGGTAGTTGTCTGTAAAATTTTCTGGGTTGCTTTAATCATATCCTCTGAACCCCGGGAATTTTACTTTTGCAGTAATTTCTGTAATTCTCCCAACCCCGACATCAACTTCACTGTCTCCACCGATTCCAGGCCATGAATTTTTTGTATTTAAGTCAGGGTTCATGTCTGTAGCCGGCACTTCTTGGGGATCAAAAACTGAGATTTTTCTGTTGAAAATATGAATGCATAAATTTGGTGATGTATGTATTTCCTATGTATTTGTGATACTGGGTGTATCGATACCTTTGATCGATACTATCGATTGTTAGTTGTCGGTGCGGTCTGGTTGGTAACCAGTAAATAAGTTGGTGTTCTTGGAGTTTAATTGTTTTCTTTTCTCGCTTGTGTCACGTCGATGACTGTTTAATTAATAAACGCAAAGCCACGCATAGTCTATACATAAATCATTCAACAGGTTATGGGCCGAGCTACGTGTGGCAACATTTTATAGAAATTTACGAGACTAGTGAAGTGCGAACTTAAGGAAAAGTGATCGCGAGTATTCCGTCATGGCAGAAGCGGAGAGTTTGACGAGGAGCATTTCCAAGTTCGATGGCACCAATTTCCAGCGGTGGAAATTTCAAATTAAGACTGTATTCGTTGCTGGAGGAATACTAGATGTGGTGCTGGGAACAAGTCAACAGCCAGCAAATCTTTAAGATACTGCAGGGAAACAGTGGGTGAAGGACAATGCAAAAGCAATGTCCATTATAGCATCCTCAGTTGAGTATTCACAGCTAGAGTACTTACGTACACATCGGGAAGAAGATACAATATAATACGTAATTGGTTAAAGTAATAGGAATAACCAACCAATACACGGGAAAATAAATGAAATGATAGCAACAATAAGCACAAAACAACCTCAGCTCCAAACCTAGGTTTTCCGACTTTAGACTTATAAAATATAATCACAGCCATTAATAAAACGATTGTTCTAGCGGGACCCAATATTTATATAGGCAACAGTGTTTTTATGGCATGTATTTTACTTAATCCCTTGAATTGATTCACCTGTAGTCAGGTCAAGTAGAAACTAACAGGAAAAAGAGAAAATAAAGACTTTCATACCTAAGAGAAAACATTTATAAAGATACATAGTTACGTGCAGCGAGAGGCCAATCCGTAAAGATAATGACATGAAAATATATAAAAACTCAGCACATTCTGGTAGGCAAATAATAGTTACGCCTAATTTCAACTTTAAATATTGATGAATTTTTAAGGATGATAGTAAAGAACACCAGCGCCAAATTGAAAATAAAGATAGTAATTTTTAGATCACTGTAGTAATTAAAAGTAAGGTGAAAGTCTTCCTTAACGGAAACTCAAAATAGCAATAAAGATTAAGGAATCAATAAATAATAGATAATAGATAAAATATACATTATTACCTTACGACGACCATTCGAAGGGTTCCTAATGACCATAAATGCGTAACTCCTACAAAAAACACTATTTTCACCAGGTTAGAAAAGAAAAATTTTAACAATGGGAAAAATTTAAAAAGAACTGTTATACATTAACAATGTATACCACTAATTATTATTAAACCCATTAATACCATTATTATGAAAGTATTCTACCGATTAAGGTAGGTTTGCATTGGCAATATAAATCGTAAAAGTCTGCCCCATTTGATGAAAAACCGCGGAAGGATCTCCAGAGATTTTTTCCATCCGTATTTACTTTTGTCCGCAAATGTATCGAGAGATATATTTCCTTCGCTGCGACGGTGGAAAATTGAAATCTTTCCCATTCTAGCTCCCTCCCACTCAACAACCGACACGGGAAACAATTTCCACCAGCCCGCAAAAGACGAGAAATAACTCTATTTCCATCAAGGGGGGGGGGGTTAACGTCTCTTTTGCCTTTAAACATCCCAGCGCACGTCAATTGTTTGCGCTCTGCACGTTGTGCCATTCCACACTGAGCTTTCTTCTCACCTTTCTCCTTTCAGTTTGCCTCTTCCATCTTTTCCGTCGCACTGTTGGCTGGCTGCGCATTCCAAATTTTCCTGAAGCCTTTCCGATAGTTAATACCTGTACCACGATTTTGCAATAGACCAGAAACTATGCAAAACTCATTATTTATATTGTTTATTATTTATTCATTTATTTATTTCCACTACCCCATAAACAGCGCATTTACGGCCTTTACAATGGGGAATTAACGATTAACAATGATGGACTTTCACACCAAGCAGTTTAAATTACGAGGCAGGTTTACGTGGATTAATCAACCCTTTCTAACCCAGATATGTTCTGGAAGAAAATAACCTTCAAGCCTTCCCATTTAAAAAATGTGAAAATTTTCTACTCAATCATAATTATTGTGACAACTACATATTTCGTCATTAAACTTTACAGCATAAAAGAAATAGTAGTTTAAATCTTTCCTGAGTAGAGCTGAAAATGTACATATTTCTTATGTCAATTGTAAGCAATATTGGGTTATAATGTGTTGAGAAGTATTCAGACAGTCTCCCCTCCCTTTAAGACCTTCCCTCTTCAATTTATAATAATGCATACTCCCTTTCATTCTAAATAAATATCCCATTCTCTTCCTTTCCCTCCCTCGTTTACCGAACATTCTGCTCTCCTAACAACGTTTTCAATATCCCCTCCCCGCTAAGCACTCCCATCATCCATACCTTTGGCTCCTCCGTATCTCATCTAGAAGCTGCCTATCCTCACCCACCATGTTTATAACATCCTCGTTCCTCGTCCACTCCGCACACTTCACCTCTCCAATCTTCTACACATACACCTCTCAAATGCCTCCGGTCTCACTTGTTTCTTCCTCCATACATGTTTCCGCACCGTGAAGCGCTTCTCTCAACCGGATCAGAATCTTCATTGACCTTTCCTTAAGTTCCTAACAATCCTCTCATAAGTCAATTATAAGGAATATGGTTTCTCGGAAATCAAACCGCAAACCGTTAGCTTTCCGGGTCACTGCAAAGATCACTACTCTATGCAGGTTTATCGTTTCCAATATCAAGTGTAACGAGGGCAATAATTAACGTTCGAAGCCTAGAGACGCCTCACCGTCTTTAGGAGGAGTTCTTGAACGCCTCCTAAAACCCATGTATCCGGTAAATAAACAAATTTTGCAGGTGGATTGTTTCATGCCCAACCGGGTGAACGTCGGAGAAATTCACACGAATCGCGACAGGCAGTAATTACGAGTGGACAGCAAATCAAACCAGGGACCGGCCAAAGGTTTCTCGCCCACGTTTGCATCGTTGATGGGCTACGAGAGTGTCATGAGCCACGGTATAATCAATCACCATGGAGACTCAGGACTCAGGCGTTGTGGTCGGCGCAGGGGCCCGAAATTCTAATGGCATGTAGTTCAATTTCCAGTTAAGGAAATTATTTCCCCATCGAAACTCCTGTGAAGTTTAGTAGGTACAGATCTACATCGTTCTATCACTTCACTTCTTACGCCGAATATGTGTGGACTTAACACATTGAGCGCAAGGGAGTTGGTTCCTGAAAATGATGACACAAGCATGTTTCCAAAGGGCGCGGCGTTTCTAGGCTACAGGTGGATTTTTGCCCGAAATCTTCCAATGCTATTAAAATTTCTACCACTAGAAGACCATGTTAAGCTATTTTTACTGCATTAGGGTAATAACTGTCCAAAATATCCCGGTACACTTGCCAAGGGAAAGGAAAAACCTTGACCGAGACGGTTTTAGGTGGCGGAGGTCTCAGGGGTCATGAACTGCCCGAATGTCATCAACAATTTTTAATTTTTATTTATACTTGTAAAAGGAACGTTTATGCAACTTCGTGGCTACAATTACCGAACGCGACAGAAGTTTGAGTTGTATTTATCGTAGAGCATAACATTCCCTAATGTAAAAACTGTCTCCCCCTCTCTCCCAGGGGGTACTCCATACTCCCCGGTAGACTCAGGTCATGACCCCTCCCACTCCCACAAATTTGATGCTGATTTCGCTACTGAACTAGGATAGCGTGGTGGTCTCCGCAGTGACCCGTAAAGCCAAAGGTCTGCGGTTTGATTCACGGTCCAAGGGAATTTCATCACGTGATAATTCCTCTAGAAAAATTATTTTCCTTTTTCAAGGCCACATTCAGCGGCATAGCTAGTCACAAAAGACACCAAAGCAATATCTTGGCTCTATCGAACCAGGAAACCTTGTTTTACAATGTGGCTACCCAAAGTCTTTTTTATAACAATATTCCGCGCTAACCAGGATGTAATTCGCATAAAACTATTGAACTTTTAATATTTCCCCGAGCAATGAATGTCATTGAATGTCACGTGGAAAACCATAGCCTACACGAACATTAGTTATAGATAGAATATGTAACACAAAAAACAAACTTATGCATACAAAATGCAAAAATGCGCACTTTTGAACAACAATTAGACTTAAGAGTAAATTATACATCACAATTGAGCAGTGATCAAGTCAACTCCGAGTCAACATTCACTTGACCAAAATATTTTGTTTCCAAAAACTTAGAGACATTATGTAATAGCAAATACATTGATATTTTATAAATACACCGACTTTAGTCATTATTGCACAAAGAAATAATTATCATCTATATACCATAAAGATCACTTACGACCACTCACTCACTCACTCATACAAATGCTTGGGGTGAACGAGACGAGATACGACAAAAAGTCTTATAAAGACCCCCTCTAAAATTTTATGAAACCCCAGGAAAAATTATGAAAACACTAACTTTACAATTATTTATCTGTCTATTCACATAAAATTGAGTATGGGGAGTAGTTTAAAAAAATGGCCACCAAATTCCAATGACGGCGCGGCAGTCATGCAAACGAACAATCACAGCAACATATTTGTTTATGCAAACAAGAGGAGCTAAATTGGGAAAGAAGATAAAGGAATTTAAAAAAAACTGATAAACATAAGGAAGGAAATTAAGAAAGTTATATTTTAAGTGTCTATTTCTTTGCGTCTTCTTTCCCCAAGAACAAACATCTGTTTAAATCAAAGCGCATTCAAATGAAAAGCGGAGAAGTAAAAGGTAGGAAATTAGTTGTTGTTTTTTGTATATTACATCGACAGTGTGGTGGTTATTAATTTCAAAGTCAACAAGTGCACTATATGCCAATTTAGAAATATGATTCGTGCTGTTGACTATAGTTCGTATCTTGTTGGCGATACACGATTGTAGTAGAAAGTCTTTTAAACAAGTCTTACATAATATAGGTAGGTAAAAATGATTTTAATTTCATTTTTTGTGATGGTGATAACTTTTTATTTTTGTTTACGTTCTTTTTTCCGTTGTATTATGTCGAAGGAAGCTGTCTACAAGAAGAACAATCTTACTCTTTGACTTTTAGACTTTATTTCACTTTGGGTCTCACAGACATGAGTAACGAAAGACTGCAACCTCTCTCAACTCGTCAACCGCCCGAACAGCACTCTGCCCGGACGTAACACTCGGCAGCGCGCAGGCTGCCCACATGACTCACAGCGCGCAGGCTGCCAACATAACACTACTCACAGCGCGCAGGCTGCCAACATAACACTACTCTCCCCTCTTAGTTGACAAATAATAAAACCATAGCAAAATGACAATCGACATGATAACTGTCGACCTGACAAAAGATACAATAAAACAAATGACAAGATTGGTTTATATTTTAACAGACTGACTAGATAAGAAATGACTTAACACCGAATACTTAACAAAAGACATTACTACAATAATAATGGGCATATGCCAGATTCAAGCTAATACAAATTTAAGCAAAGTTCGAGTCGGAATACCTATTCGGTTTCCTTATGACTCGTCCAGACCTCCGCAATTCGTTTTGTGTCTCCTTATAATCATTCACCTCACATTGCTCACTCTCACCACTACTAGTTTGCAAATTGCGAACTTTAGCCGCCAGAGAATTGCGTAGCTGGGCATTATCATAAAATTCTCTGAGCTGATTTACATGTACTTTAACCACAACATCATTGGACAATTTTACTATATAAACAAAATTGCTAACCTTCTCTATAACCTTTCCCAATTCGAATTTGACACCAAATTCTTGCTTTTTATTAGGGTTAACCCATACTACTTGGCCTACCTCAAATATTTTGAATGATTTCCTGTGTTCTGTGACCTTTTCATCAATTAAACCACTCTTAAATGTAACTTTTTTTTTGAGACCCGACAAAGGAACATTTGGCTCATATGTTAACAACATCGACATCGGTGATTTTCCCGTCACCGAGGACGGTGTAGACCTATAAGCAAATAGACAGTCAAGTAACAGTTCTTCAGTGATAACATTTTCGTTTCTGTGTCTCTTTTGTAAATGAAATTTTGATAACAAATTTTTGAAGGTCTGGACACTACGCTCAGCCAGCCCATTTGATTGAGGAGAATATGGAGGAGTGAAAATCAGTTTAATCCCCTTATTGTAGCAAAAATTCTTCATGCAATGAGAACTGAATGGTGGTCCATTATCACATACAATAGTCTTTGGAAAGGAAAATCTTGAGAAAACTTCAGCCAACTTGGACAATACCGCATTGAAATCACACCTATACCTCAAAATAAAGCATTCGATCCATTTCGAATATGCATCACACACTATCAAATATTTATTTCCACAAAAATCAAATAGATCCACATGAACCCTTTCCCAGGGAAAATGAGCCAATGGCCACGATTGACGGTACTTGTTATTTGCTCTATTCCTTGTTGACTGACAAATGTCACAGGTTGCTATTTTTTTATAAATATCATTATCTAATCCAGGCCACCACACATATGAACGTGCCAATAATTTGGATCGTACAACACCCGCATGATCAAAATGCATTATCTCTAATACTTTCTGTCTTAAACTCTTAGGCACAATAATTCGGTCACCAAAAAATAAACAATTGTTACTTACAGATAAGGCGCACTTATTTCGTTCATAAACCTTCAATTCATCTGCACAAGAATTTGGAAAACCTTTTAAAACATACTCCAAGACTGCTCATCAACTTATCATTGCGAGTGTGCTCACTCACTTCATCTAAATCTAACATGGGAGTGGACAAGTATGTAAACAATACTTCCTTATCATTTATGCTATCTGAAGATGGTAAACGCGACAATACATCTGCATGAGGAATCAAAGTTCCTTTTTTATGTACCAGAGAGTAGTTATAAGCCGATAAAGTGGTAGCCCATCTTATTAATCGAGAAGAAGCCATAACTGGGATTTTTTTTTTGTTCCCCAAAAATTGTTTTCAGTGGCAAGTGATCACTGAAAATTGTAAATTTCCTCCCCCACAAATACTTATGAAATTTTTTTACACCAAAAATTATCGCCAATGCTTCCTTATCTAACTGAGAATAGTTCCTCTGGGACTGATTTAAGGTAGCTGATTCAAAAGCAATAGGCCGCTCCTCACCATTTTCAATTTGACTTAGGATGGCACCAACCCCAAAGGAGCTGGAATCCACCGACAAAATTAACTCTTTGCTTGGATCATACAGAACAAGCATAGAAGCTTCAGATAAAGCTGTTTTACATTTGGAAAAGGCAATCATACACTCAGAAGACCATACCCATGGTTCATCTTTCCTCATAAGTTTATGGAATGGTTCCAAAATGTCAGGACACATGTGAACAAAATTTCTGTAGTAATTGAACATAGAAACAAAGGCTTTTAACTGTGTCAAATTCTCAGGTGGTGGCATTGACAAAATTTTCTCAATCTTGGTGGCAGAAGGAACTTTACCCCTACCTGACAGCTCAAAACCCAAAAACAATAGAGAGTTGACCAAAAATTCAGATTTCTGTACGTTCAGTTTGACATTATATTCCTCTAATCTTATCATGACCTTATTCAAAACTTCCTTACAAGTAGCCAGATCTTTACCACCAATTAAAATATCATCTAAGTATGGTGCCACATGATCAATTCCTACTAAAATGGAGTCAATAACAGACTGAAAAATTGCACATGCAGGAGACAGTCCAAAACACAAACGATTAAATCTGTACAAACCTCGTATTGTGTTAACAACTAGAAAATCCTTACTAGCCTCATGCACTTCTAATTGCAAGTAAGCCTCAGTTAAGTCTAGCCTACAAAACACCGTACAGCCAGTAAACTGATTAAAAATATCCTCAGGTATAGGCATAGGGTGTTGATCCACCTTCAAAAACTTATTCAAAGTTGCCTTGAAATCGGCACACAATCTTATCTTTCCATTACCTTTAGGAACAAGAACCAAAGGGCTTGCCCAATCAGACGTTTTCACCTTAGTAATTATGCCTTTAGACTCTAATCTATCTAACTCAAGGCCTACTTCATTTCTCAATGCATAAGGAACCGTATATGCTTTATGAAAAACAGGAGGAACATTTTCTTTCAAATTTAGATTAACCTTAATATTTTCAATTGGTTTATCATTACTCTGTTTAGAAAATACTTTAGGAAATTTCACTGACAAGGACTGAACGTACTTTTCTATGCTAGACCGAACGGACATACAAGTTTCCTGTCTACTTATTAGACCAACCTCACCCTCATTATACAAATGAGGTAATAACGTAATACCCCAATTTGGTGCTAATACTGACAGCCAATCGCGACCCAGTATAGCAGGACATGATACATTTCTTATAATTACAGCGGAAAATATTGTACTCAACTTGCCGTAACAAATACTAACCTCACACTTTCCAATCACATCTAATAAGTGATTCCCAACACCTTTTATAGTACCATAGTAGGGCAAAATTTTCGACAATAACTGCAATTCCTTTGCAACATCATAACTCAAAATCGAAATAGAGCTCCCAGTATCAACAAGGAACCGAACAGATTTACCGTTAATAACAATATTCACAAATAATGAATCAGACTGAGACTTTAACACATTCACAGATACATTGACTCCAGTAACAACAAAATTCACTTGTTGCTTGCCACAGAATTCAGCTGTATGACCTTGACATTCACAATTGTAACACAACCACTTATTAGCTGGACACTTATCTGGAGTATGTCTGGAATAGCAATACCGGCACCTCTTCTTCTGACCTCCTTCCGAGCGTTGACTAGGTGATGGCGAACGCCCCCGGAATGGAGACCCTCGCCTCGGCGATGACCCCCTCCTCGACTGGTATGACGTCGACCTCACGGGAGAACGAAAACTCTTCCTCGCGGCAACACGTTCAAATGAAGGCGAACCCTCAGACTTGGAGGAAACCATAAAAGAGTCAGAACTCGAACCGGCCATCACCAATGTTGACTGCTCTACCGCTTCCATCTCGAAAATAATACTGCAAGCCTCGTCGAATGACATTGTGTCCTTCTCTGATAATAGACGACTCACCATAGACGTGTTCCGTAGACCCGACACCAGCCTGTCACGCAATGCTTGATCCAGGAACGAGCCATAGTTGCACTTCGTTGATAAACGCTTGATCTCAGAAACGTAGTCTTGTAAGGATTCCCCTGATTGTTGCTTACGAGAATTGAACTTGTAACGCTCAGGTATAACCTTACTTATCTTTTTATACCTAGTACTCAAAGCCTGCACACACTGATCATATGTAGCCTTAGCGAAATCTACTGGAGCTAATAAAATGTTTAACTCCGCATAAACGCCCGGAATCAGATTCACACAGAAATGACCTTTCTTGAGTCTGTCTTCGGTGCCATTTATGAGAAAGAATAACTCAAGTCTTTCCACGAAGGAATCAAAGTCCTCGATTCCGGGTTCAAATATAGGAGGTTTCGACATGACTCAATTACAATCTCGCTCTCTTAACATGGATATTGCTGTTGAAAGATAGCACACGTTCGCCAGTTTTCCTCGTCGCCAGATATTATGTCGAAGGAAGCTGTCTACCAGAAGAACAATCTTACTCTTTGGCTTTTAGACTTTATTTCACTTTGGGTCTCACAGACATGAGTAACGAAAGACTGCGACCTCTCTCAACTCGTCAACCGCCCGAACAGCACTCTGCCCGGACGTAACACTCGGCAGCGCGCAGGCTGCCCACATGACTCACAGCGCGCAGGCTGCCAACATAACACTACTCACAGCGCGCAGGCTGCCAACATAACACGTTGATGTCCTTTTTAATGTACAATGTTATCCGTGAGCTGCAGGAGTGAAAAGGCAGTGAATAATACAATATGGAAGATAAGTGCAAATAAAGGTATTTCTTATTCATTTATTTGTCGTGCGAAAATCACGCTTCCTTGAGTGACTAAGTTATTCAACTGTGAAAATTATCGAAATCTTGACATTCACAATGTCTTGTACACCAAAGGATGTGATCCGTTACTCACCAGATTTATTGCGCATTGCGATGGATATTAAAGCTGAGATATTTGTGTATCCCGATTCATTAAAACTTTAAATAGAGGTATTTCTCAAGTGAAATCATTCGCGATCACGATAAATAATATTTAGATAAAATTCGTCATCATAGCCCCAATTCATGCTAAGGCACATATGTTTCTAGATATTTATATTCAGTCCCTACGTAATTCGCTTACGAAGGGGAACAGCTGTTACATCTTATTCGTATATCAAGAATTTGGTTGAGTTTTGTGGAAAATAATTAATAAACGTGTTTTTCATTGTAATTCGTAAAGTCGTTATGTTATGATATTACGTATGCATTGGGTGTTACAGTGGAACGTGGTCTCAATGTTTTTTGTACTTGAATTGAATGAGTTAGAGAAACTCGTAGAAATTTATTTTACTTTTTTAGCCCCTCAGAAAAACGTTTCTCTTTATAAATATTTACATTCATATTGTAGCCTACGTACCATGCGCTCGTTTTACGTGAAAGTGGATATATTGCTTAAACCTAAGCTAGCCAGCTTAAAAGTAAACGATCCTTAAGTAACAAGTAGCAAACAAAAAGTGTAAGACCTCCCACAGTGAGCACAGCAGGCCGCAGGCCTTTTTCGGGGGGGCCTAGGGGGGGCAGAGCCCCTCTAGCGAGCAAAGCGAGTTGATTCATATAACCCCGATGAGGATACTTATATCTTTATTTTCCTTTAGAGAAAGATGAAAATATTTCTCATACATATCCTGATAGACTATACCTTATCAATAAATCGATCGAAATTGTGTTCCAACCCCGCTCCCACATGTTTTTCCCACGGAATTCTCAATTTTAACTTCACTCATTCCCCATCACAAGGGAAAACCTCTTCCTGAGAGTTTTCAATATATTTCCCACACCCTTTCACCCTCCCCTGCCACGCCCAGAACTCTTCACCTCCATCTTGCCCATCGTAAAAACTTCGCGCATACCAATCATGGGCCGAGATAAGCCCATAGACCTGTCCTCCCAACTAAGGGACGACCAACTGACGTTGCCTTATCATTTACCCTCCTCACTTCCTGATCGAGATGAATGCCAGTTACTGCTCTTAAAAAGAGGCTGTGAGCCCTTGGTAAAGGTTTGTGAGGACGTAAGTTTTATTTTGCCAGACAAGGAAGGATAAAAAGACGATATCCCGGGCTTCAAAAAAAGATAACGACCAACTCATGGTCTTTTGTTGATATTCCCATAGGGAATGTTTGCATTCGTACACCCCATGGAGACAGCCCAGGAAAGAAATATGAGAACCGTTCAAATAAGTGCTCTTTAAAAAAATAAAGCTGTAAAATATGGATGCCCGAAAGCATCCAAGATAGTAGATTTTACGATAGGTAGGTATACCAGAGTGACACTGTGAGTTTTGAGGGGCAAGTACCTTAGGTTTGTACACTTTGTGTTATTACTGCCCTCACAAATTGTGATTGGATGACATCATAGGTATAGATAATAGGAAATTGCTGTATTTAACTTTAGGAAATTAACATCGATGAGAAAATAGGTGGTAATAGGATACATTGTTGCTTCGGTTGCATTGATGTATTGATAACTAGGAAATATCCGAGACAGTCGCACGATGAGTGTTTGTCGGTGTATATTTTAAGCATCAGTAAACGCAGACACTAAAACATCTGAACCATGAGACAAACTCATGAAAGCCAGAATGAGACCTTAAATAATCAATTCTGCTTGTTGTTCCACCGATACGAATTTTTTCGAAGAGCTTCATTATCTTACGCCCAAGTAGTTTCTTGAGAAAATTCCACCACTTCAGATTAAAGCAAAAATCATGCCACTTGGTGAAAATACTGGTTAGTTTTTTATAACTTACTAGCATTTTCATTTAATTACGATGATTGAAAAGTCATTGCTGATTACGAAGAAAAATATTGCTGCTTTTATCTACGACATAAAAGGATTTTATAAATTTGAATAAGGCTAAATAGTATAAAGATGAGAATTAAACATTTATTTTTCAATATCATCCTTGCCGATAATTTAACATTAGCTAAATAGGAATGACAGATAGTATATGCAATGTGGAAAAAACTATGTCTCGTGCATGAGCAAAAGTCGGAAGCCAATAAGCTTCTTCTCATGAAGCGGTTTCACGAATATACAATGGGGCCGAGTGATTCAGTCGTAAAGCATATTGCGAAGTAACAAAAATATTGTGGCCCAACTAAAAGACGTCGGAGAGCAGATATCGGATCTTGATCTTATGGCAAAGATTCTGGGGAGCCTTCCCGCTAAGTTTCATCCACTAATTACGGCGTGGGATAACGTTGCAGCAGCTGACCAGACCGTGAAGAGACTTCAGGAGAGGCTGATTGCCGACGAAGCAAGAATTACGGAGATAGAGGAGTCGGCGAGTGCGTTTGTAGCCATGTCGATAGATAGAGACGAAAAAAGGGCAGTAGGAAAACAAATTAGAAGTAAGCGGAAAGCCAAAATTGTTTGCTTTATATGTGGAAAATCTGGCC
Organism: Ischnura elegans; assembly: GCF_921293095.1. Lineage (NCBI taxonomy): Eukaryota > Metazoa > Arthropoda > Insecta > Odonata > Coenagrionidae > Ischnura > Ischnura elegans. Next base: position 154,868,792 of record NC_060246.1, read on the forward strand.
ACATTGCCCGAATTTGCAGGAAGAATAAAAAAACGGAGAAGAAGAAGAAGAAGGAAGAAACAGGATCTGGGTATAAATGTCCTGTGAGTGCTTTTGTTGCTTTCAGTAATGATTCTACTTATGAACGCAGCAAACCTGTAGATGAGGCAAAAGATGTGAAAGATTTTATCTCACGTAGTGAAGTAAGAGAGACCAGGCTCATGGACAGAGGTGCGTCTAGGCAAATTTGCTACAGACGTGAGTGGTTTAATGATTTAGTTGAATGCGGAGATATCTCAGTTACTTTAGGAGATAACACGAAGTGCACAGCTGTAGGAGTTGGAACTGTTGTAATCCGCAAGTACGCGAACAAAAAGTGGGAGCTTGGGAGAATTGAAAATGTTTTGTATGTGCCTCAACTTCGGAAAAATCTTTTCTCAGTCGGCGTATGTACTTCAAGAAGTTTTGAGGTTAGGTTTGCAGTAAATAAGTTGGTGTTCTTGGAGTTTAACTGTTTCTTTTCTCGCTTGTGTCACGTTGATGACTGTTTAATTAATAAACGCAAAGTCAAGCAAAGTCTATATATAAATCATTCAACAGGGGGGGAAATAGGCCAAGATTATCCAAAAGTATGTAGTCAAGAAACTCAGCTGTTACAAGGAGAAGGAGTAGCTAAACGTTGTTTAAGAGATAAAGAACAATTAAGAAAACCTCAGCGATATGGTATTGATGTAAGGTTCCCTGAGTGTGCTGAGCCGATCGATTATAGGGAAGCTGTTACAGGGCCTGAGAAGGAGAAGTGGAAGAAAGCTATAGAAGAAGAACTATCAGCTCACTGGGTTAATGGCACTTTGACTATTATTTCGAGAAATGGCAAGGAAGTGATACACTCGAAATGGGTATTTAAGATTCAAGACTCTGAAAGTGGCACTCGCTACAAGGCTAGGTTGTGTGCAAGAGGGTTTAGTCAACGATCAGGGCATGACTATGAAGAGACAATTTCACCAGTTGTGAGGTATGACTCTTTGAGAACTCTCTTGGCAGTAGTAGCTGAAGAAGACTTGGAGATGGTCCACTTTGATGTTACAACCGCCTTCCTGTATGGGGAATTGAAGGAAGAGGTATATATGTAAATCCCAGAAGGCATTGACGTAAAATGTAATGGTAATTGTGAGCTTGTATGTAATTTGAATAAGTCATTATATGGTTTGAAACAATCTCCAAGAACCTGCAACCAAACATTTGTTAAATTCCTCAGTAAATTTCATTTTGTTGCCAGTGATGCTGACAAATGTGTATTCACTTAAATTAAGTATCCTAATAGAATGATTTTAGCTTTATTTGTAGATGATGGTCTACTGATTGGGAGCAATATGGAGATGATTCATGGTGCTCTGGAAGCTCGTGGTAAAGAGTATGAAATAAAAGTTTCAGAGGTTCGGAACTATTGTGGAATGGAAATTATGAGAAATCGAGCCGCAGGTACTATCCATGTTCATCAGACAACTTATGCCGGAAATTCCTCAGGCAATTTCAGCTATTTGATTCTAATCCGGTGGATGTTCCTGCTGTTCCCAGTGTAAGGCTGAGTGAGGCAATCGAAAATAGTGGTCTTACAAAATTTCCATATCGCCAAGCTGTAGGTTCACTTATGTTTCTAGCTGTTGTTAGTAGACCTGATATTTATTTTTCTGTTAATTGTGTGAGTAGTTACTTGAATAATTATGATGAAAGCCATGTTAATGCTGTAAAAAGAATTTTCAAATATGTCAAAGGTACAGTTAATTATGGTATATTGTACAGTAGTGGTAGTTCAAGTGAAGACTTGATATGCTTTAGTAACTCAGATTTTGCAGGAGATCCTGATACTCGTAGGTCAATGACTGGATTTGTGTGTTGGCTGTCAGGTGGTCCAATCACTTGGGTCTCTCAACGTCAGAAAATGATGACACTCAGTACCACTGAAGCTGAATATGTATCTGCATGTATGGCTGCCAAGGATGTAGTATGGTTGAAGAAACTGTTATATGATATTGGTTTTAATTGTGTGAGTTCAACCCCACTTTATGTGGACAACCAAAGTGCTATAAGGCTTGTCAAAAATCCCGAGTTCCACAAGCGGACTAAGCATATTGATATTAGATACCATTTCATTCGTGAGCAGTATGAAAGGAAAATTGTAAATGTTGAATATGTTCAAAGTAGCGATCAGTTAGCAGATATTTTTACAAAACCTTTGTGTAAGGACAAGTTTGTTAGATTTAGAACATTATTGAATATTGTGTCTGATATTTCAAAGTAACAGTGAGTTACGTTTTTTCTTTGTGTTCTTATTATGTTTTTAAGAAAAGTTATCACAAAAAGTGGGAGTGTTGGAAAATATGAATGCATAAATTTGGTGGTGTATGTATTTCCTATGTATTTGTGATACTGGGTGTATCGATACCTTTGATCAATACTATCGATTGTTAATTGTCGGTGCGGTCTGGTTGGTAACCGGTAAATAAGTTGGTGTTCTTGGAGTTTAACTGTTTTCTTTTCTCGCTTGTATCACATCGATGACTGCTTTATTAATAAACATAAATTCCTGCAAAGTCTATATTTAAATCATTCAACATTTTCAAATACCTATTTTTCTGATTAGGTATTCTACCATAAGAGAACTAATGACTTTACTGCAGCTGCTGTAGAGGTTGCCATGTTTTTCAGATGTATCAAGCAGTTTTATCAAAAAAATTACTGTTATCAATATTCTCGAGGCTCATTTTTAACTACCTTTAGCCTTTCAAAACGGTGGAGTTCTCTCCTTAGCATGAATGCAGGACTACGCTCCATGAGACTATTCAGTGCCCTCTGTTTGGAGCACATATGTTGGACATCTGTTAGGAAAGGTCTTGCAAATAATCACAAACTCTCAACACCAACCTTTTCTGATCCTGCGTAGTGGGGATTTTGTATTATCTTGGGCTCCGGGGGTAGTTGGTCTCCCTTCTTTCGCAGTTTATAACCCTACCAGCGGCATTGGTTCGCTGTCAACTCATGCTTTGCTTAGATGAATTAGCTATAAAGATGATTGTTGCTTGCACGTAAATTGCAGGCTTCCAATTAAATTCCTCGTTTTATTCTTAGAATTTTAAATTTTTGAATGAAGCTCTACCGTCAGCATTAACGAATATAATGAATCAAAAATTTCCATGTTGATTTCATACTAAAATCGAGATAAAAGTCAATATTTATGGTTGAATTTCGTTTAAAAATTGTAAACGCTGCTCAAAAGACAAGGATTTCAATTCCTTATAGTTTATATTTTTTGAGAAAGAAGCATATATTTTGTCGTTGCTCCAGCGACATTCTCGGTTGCGAGGGAGACCCGGGATCAGGTAATCATGGCGTTGAGTAAAAAAAGGCCAGGATGGGAATTTTAAAACACCCGTGGGGTGCATTTATTGGTTTCAGAAAGTTACAGGGGGGCGCCTATAATGGCGGGCGAGATCCGCGGCTGCCGCTTCCGCGTGGCTGGGTCCGGCTCTGTCCGAAACTGTCTCTCTGGGAATCTCCGTGGATCCACGACAGCTCTGGCGGGGGTTCCGGCGTTGGCGGCGGGTCCAAGCTCTATCGCGGGGTCATGGGCCAAGTGCTCCGTCTGCCTCCGCGGGTGATGACCTCAGGCGGGCGGCGGTGTCCGGTGAGAGGGCCCTCTGGGACGGCGTGCGCGCTCCTCGCGAAGGGTGCGAGTGCGGCGCCGGTCCACCCGCAGTCTACGGGGCTTCCGGCTGATTGAGGGGACAAAACGTCAGCGCCTAGTGGTAGAACCTCGGACGATATGCTCGCTCGGGTTCGCACTTGGGCCGCCTCAACCGCGACTGCCAGCGACTGCCTTCTACTACTTATGGCACGGCATTATATACCCCTCCTGGCCGCCTTCCGTCCAATGAGGGTGCTCCGCTAGGACACGTGATGACGCGTTCGATGAGAAGGAGGTGAGGTGGGAAGGTTCGTGGTGTGAGGGCAGCATTTAGGCGCGGGAGTGGGGGAAATCACGTGGTGGCGCGTGTGAGGCGGAGGCTCCGGGCCGGAGTGGGGAAGGTCACGTGGTGACGCGTTCTTCACTGGGGGCACGTGTTTTACAGTGGGGTTTGCCCATATTACATTGCAGCACAACAATTTATTTCGCCAACTAACTGAATGAACAATAGGAGGGAACACTCAAAATTAAAAATTGGTTTTCGTTATTTAAAACCAAAAAGATACCAATGAAAAACACACACGCCAAATTTTAGAGCTCAAATTCGATTTTTAACCGAGATAAGTAGCTTTGAAAGTCCGCTAGGAGCTTCGGCCACGCCCACGGGGCGAAACGTATTTCTATTGGCTGACGCCGCGTGACGTGCGAACCTCATGAATGTCGCGAGAGTTATGTTGAAGAAGCCGTAAACACACTGCTTTCGTGGAAATAGTGGCCAAAAGTTTATCATTATGGCGAAACATAATGTTAATTTTGTTCTGGCAGATACCAGAAGTGTACTGACATTATTAACAGGGGCTCTGGACAATTTTTTGTCTCAAAAAGAATCATTTCATTGAAATGAAACTTCTTAAGATGAAATGTTTACACTTTTAAAGAGACAGCAATCACGGCAATTATCGTGGATCTTTTAATTTGTGGACATACCATCATAAAATCCTTTACTTAATGGTGGTTTTTAGTTTACTGATGCAAATTGTGAAATAAATGAACAAATGTGCTGTAGCTATAGCTGTTTTCTTGCCCTCTGAGGGGGGAATTTGGGATTCTCTCTGTTTCTTTTAGAATTAGCATTCAAATTTCGTTGGACTAATATTTTTTTTCAAAGCAGAGGTCTCACTTTGGTCCACCTATGTTCCTGATAAATGTTCAAGTCAGTTTCGTAGTATGAAAAATTGTAACCAATTGTCATCAAAATGAAAGAGTGACTCGGATATGGGGATTTTTACATGAAAATATCCGTAAGTTCTCTTATATTTATATCAGAGTTACACGTACAGCCACTTTCAAAAGTTTTAGGACAAATTTTGTGGCACCACTTCTGCTTCTCAAGGAAATTTAGTATCCTATACTCCTTTCGTAGTTATCTGCTGCACTCCGCTGACATTCCGCTTGTGATTATATACATGCACACAAAGGGACAAATTATTTTGTACTGCAAATTTATCATTCCGCTTCTATTTATCTAGGATGTAATAATTATTTCGTGAGCATTCACTGCATACTTGCACCGGTTTTTACCCTTAGTGGTCAGAGTAATTATTATATGATTTTTGCCATGTGACGGGTCACAGCGGCAGTGGCCTAGTGAATAACGCTTTGAGCTCGGCTAGTGAAGGTTGAGGGGTCGGGACTATCTCTCATAATATTTTCAGCTCCTTTTCCTACTTATTAACAGTTTTTTATAATCGTAATTTCGCTGTATTTGATATTATGCTTTTATTGTTGCCGATGCGAATTTTTAAAATTAAGAGAAAAATGGTGGATAAAACCCTGTCGTTAGCATTAACGTGCAGTTTGAAGTCTGGCGAAAGGATCCACACATTACAATTTATTTATTATTTGTCAATTATTCTTTTTCAATTAATGATAGTTCCAACTATTTGCTATTATTCATTCAGTAAGTATTTGCCTTCGGTTTCTCTGTTTTGTTGTAAGATTTTCAACGTTATCCGTGTTTATTATTTACTATTTGTTCTTCTATTTATAGAGCTGGTGGCACCGGGATTCAAATGTGCTTTTTTCTGTTTATTGTGAAGAATTCGATATCGTAGTGTTCCTGGAATACACATTTGAGATTATGATGTATTAGTTTGTACTATTTGACACATCACCAGGTTAGCGTCGAAGACCCTTTCCGTTGCAGTGGTTGGCTTTTAATGCGCAAGATAGAAAGAAAGAGTGAACACCAGGGCAAATATGCAGTAAATGCACACGAATAATCATAATACCCAACATAATTGAAGCAGAATGATATATTTGCAATTAAAAAGTAAAATTTCCTGTTAAACGCGTATATATTTAAGCACATACGAATTTTTTGCGATGTGTGGTCAAAGACAACAAAAGGAGTAATGGAAACTAAATCTCTATGAGAAGCAGAAGAGATTTACATTAAAATAGCCCTCACACATTCTATAACAGCCTATTTCTGAAGGAATATGCTGTCTCCATGCAGCGTCGCACCACCGCCTTCCCCGGGCTGGGTCGTTTGGCAACACAAAAAATACTTTAGAGGCGTTTAACAAGAGGTAAATTCACATCTTGGCACACACAAATATACGTAAGGTTTCCTCCCACTCATTTAAAATTATCCGTTTTATCTCGTCTTTACTAATACTCGAAATAACGTCTGCGACAATGCACTCCTTATGGAAGCAATGCAGACATCATGAGGTTCACACGCCATCAACATGGCGTTGCCCTAGAAATACGTTCATGGTGCGGAATTCAAGTTGAAACTTCAAACTGCTCTAGGGGCGAAATTATTCTGCGCTCAATGGTAAAATTTGGTGAGAGCCTTTCTTACACCTATTGCTTTATAAATCAGACAAAATATGTGTATATATAGTGTAATCCCTTCTATTGTATGACTGCAGTCCTTTGCCAAAAAGAGGGGTAATATCACGGTTGCAACCAGGAATTAAGGCTGGGAGGGGGTTTAGTTGCAACTAATACCAGGGTGCGTGGAGGTATTGGATACCCACCAGGATAAGCGGTAGGTGCGAGATTAATAAATTGTGGGATTTTAAGATAAACGGTTCAAAATGGTGAGTTTTACGGCCTTCTGAGGGATACTTTATTTCTCATTATGATATCCTAAATGTAATAAATGACACAAATAAAAGAGAACTCACACGTTAGTTTCAAATTTTCAACCCCTTTGGGTTTTCGTCGGGAAGAAGACAAGGAGGAGGACAGAGGATGCCCAAAGGCTGAGGGGATTAGGATAAGATAGTGGTAGGGAGAGGGTGGGGAATGGGGGATAGGAAAGAGGAAAAGGCTATAAAGATCAGTGGGCCCTGTTAAGACCAGGCGGGTTGAAAGTTTGGTATAGCCATAAGGAAGACTGCTCAAGAGTTTTCAATTCAAGCGGTGAGGCGGAGGGTGGGAGAGAGGCAAGTATTCCTATGTGAAAGCAATCATCAAATTCTAAATTGTGGGAAAAGGCGTGGGTAGGGACAGGAAGCGAAGCAGATTGGGATGTGGGTTTACAAGAAGCTCGATGGTTGTTAATCCGTAGGTTGAGTGAGGTGGTGGTTAAACCAATGTAGAAGGCGGGGCAGGAAATGCATAAAAGGATATAAATTAAATTACTAGTTGTACAGGTGGGGGACGGAGTGGAAGGAAGCGGAAAAGTCAGAAATTTGTTAGGAAGTGACTGGGTAATGAGGATAGCACACGTTTTGCACCGGGGTCGTTGGCAAGGGATACGTAAAGAGCTAGTACGGGTGGTGAACCTTGAGAGTGGTTTAGTCGTTTTGAGAATGGAAGATAGATTTGGCGGCCGACGGAAGGATAAGGATGGACAGCTAGAGAAGATTTTTCCAGTAGTGACGTTGTTAGAAAGAATCGGAAAAAGGCTTTTGATGATTCTGTTCAAAGCCTGCACGCCCGGGAAGTATGTGGTGGAAAGGGAGAGATATGTGGGTTGCTCCTTGGTATGAATTTTGGGTTTGTAAGTATGGTGTAGGATTTTCTTACGTAGAAGGTTCTCAGGATATCCTCTACGAAGAAGGGAGTGGTGAAGATTATTTAGAAAAATGTCCAAGGATTCGGGATTATTGCAAATTCTGTGGCCTCTTACTGAGAGAGAGTAAGGAAGGGATTGTGAAGTATGTGAGGGGTGACAGCTGTTGAAGTGAAGATATTGTTGTCTGTTAGTAGGTTTAATGTGGACTGAAGTGATGAAATTTTTATTTTCAAGGGAAATGGTAACGTCGAGAAATGTTATTCGGGAGGGGGAGTGGTTAGAAGTAAAGGAGAGTTCGGAGAATTCATTGAGTGCTGAAATGGAAGAGCTCATAGAGTCTTCTCCATGAGGCCAGAGAAGGAAAATATCATCTTTATAGCGAAGCCAAAGTGAGGGTTGAAGTGGGTAGGATGATAGAAAGGATTCTTCAAGGAGACCAAGAAATAAATTTGCGTATGAAGGGCTGAATCTGCTTCCCATGGCGCAACCTATGATCTGCAGATAATACTTATCGTTGAAGGAGAAGGCGTTTTTAGTGAGGATTAGGTGAGAGAGATCGACTAAAAAGTCAGTGCTGGGTATCTGAGGTGTCGGTCGATTGTCAAAAATCTCAACCCAGCCTTTCACCGAAACATCCAATCCTTTTTAAAAAGGAAAGCACCAAAAGAAGGTCTTTCCAGTGGCGACATTTCCTTATTATCTCCACCCCATCCGCGAACCCCTCACTTCTACATTCTACTGAAAATTCACGAGGCCAACAATCCTGGTCGCCCAATCGTCTCCTCTTTAAATTCCCCCACAGAACGAATCTCTTCCTTTGTTGACTATTATCTCCAGCCTCTTGTACTCTCTCTTCCTTCCTGCATTAAAGATACGTACGATATCCTCAATTGCCTGCATTCTACCTCTCTCCCGGTTGATAAAAACATCATTATGGTCACCATCGACGTGACCTCATTATACACTTCTTTACCTCATGTAGAAGGCCTTTCTTCCCTTCGACACTTTCTTGACTCTACTTTCTAAAAACTACCGAAAACCAATTATTTTGCGCTTATACGTCAGCATTGGGTTTATAGCATAATCTTGCAAGGTTTTCTAGGATTGAGCTAATCAACGATCCTCAGAATTTTAAGGAACTCCCATATCTTCCGAGCCGTGATAAATTCTTGTGATATGAAAAAACATTAGGAGGAAAAAATTATTCGCTAGTGAATTTTTAGGCAATTTTCACCTTTTCCACGATTACTGATATGATTTTAGGGAAGGGTGCGAAATATCAGCCTGATGTCCAACTTTCCACACCCTCGTGATATTCCTCATTCCAATATCTCCATTCAGTTGACTTCAATTCACAATCTTAATCACAATTTACATCCACCTTCGAAAAATTGACAGTTATTGGCGCTCTTTCTTAGTTTTTCATTTATGCCCTTTGTTGAAATTGCTTCATTCATGGCTTCCGTAAATTGGTACCAATGTGACCCTTGATAGGTTTTTGAGCCTAGTACTGGTGATTGTACAATTAAGTCTGGCGCAGGAACTCGTGATGCTAATATCCTCATCTTTCCTTATATTTTATTTGCCCTCCATAGTCTCATATCCTCATCATAGATTATTTCTCATGGCTCCCTACAATCACTGTTAATCAAGGGGAATTTTCCAGCATTTCTATGGGTCTTTAACTCTTGCTGAGTAATCGAGTAATTATTCCTCTTAATCGAGAGTGATTTTATTCTGAAATATGATAGATAAATTGGATCAGCTTTCAGATCTCAACCTTCACGTCCTTCGAAATGAAGACTCAAATTTTCGTATGCTCTATGCTTTGAAGGACTCTGCTCCGGTGCAGGCCGATGGCCTCAAACTGTCCACTTCTTGTTAAAGCGTAGGAGTCCGCGGTGATGGTTTGATCTCTGCATTCCTTCTCCTGCCAGCGAAACTGTTGTCTACAAACAAGCTGACGCGGAAGTTAACCCTGAAAAAATACAGATATGTCCACTTCTTCTTGCAACCTTCTTTTTTGTAGTCCTTTTCTAGCCCTACTACATAAGGATTTGGCTTGCTCCTGCTCACAGTTTTTAACTGAGAGCTATATTTGATCCATTCTATCCGGGTCGGAATAAAAGTTGATGTTACCAGTTTTTGCTTCCAAAAAAAGTATATTTCCATTTGAATATCGTTTAATATTGATTCGTGTAACGCTCGCATTCCTCGTAACATCGTTGAAACATTGAGAATTTAACTTGAAATGCATATTGTAATGCTAATACATCTCTGGTTTTTTATTAGCAGTATTCTCTGTGGTGATTTTCTACTTTTTGATTAAATATGGCTTGGTATGTTGAACAAAGTATATCTATGCTCCATTTTCAATTATTGCTTTCACATACTTTTTATTTGTAACCTTATCCATTCTTGAATCACTGAACGCCATCCTTATTTATGCTACAGCTTGTATTCTATTCTATCATACAATCGTGCAATGCTGGGTTCCTATATTTCTGGAGCTAGCTATGCCCAAACGATTGTCAAATTAATCGTTGTAGGCAGCAGAATTGTTTTCCTATGGCTTTCAGACCATGTATTTTTGCCTCGAAACAAAAGTAATCCTAAAGCGTTTGCACATAAGCTTATCTAAAAAAATAAGGTAGTATGGTGATTATTTTGCTCTTGCAGTCAAAGTACTGGGTTATGACTCCTAATTTTAAGATCCCACAGCATAATCTATGAAAAACCCTAAGAGTATATTTTACAAATTTTTGATCGGTTCTGTAGCAGTTTCAGGCTTATCAAATTATCTAGTATCTTTGATAGCAAGGCACGACTATTCGTAGAAATCTTGGACTCACGTGGTGTACAATAGGTTCATTTGGATCTTTTACTCTTTGAGGTAGCACCAATCCTTAATAGTCATTGAAAATAACAAGCTGCATGGGCGGGGAATAATTTTGAATTTCCATCACTTAAGTCTCTTGTTCGTCATGATAACGTTGAAGGCGGGTAATATGCATAAAAAGTATTTCAAAAAGATTAGTTTATTCTGCCGCTTATACGAACTGATCACAGCCACCAAGATGACAAGGACGGCGCATTTATACGAGAAAATTGAATGAAAACAAAAAACCACGGAACAAAAACTTGGAAGAAAAAACCATGGAAAATCGTACCAATGGAAAGTTATTGCAGTTACAGTTTTGCACCTTGAGGCAATTCCAAGCACAGAATTTTCTTAAGCAGCGAAGCAAATTCAGCCTCTGATTGAGCTTAAATAGGGTCGTTGGAACTTTTAGCTGATGATTATTTAAAAACACAAATACAACTCTGGTAGTTATGAAGAAAACGGATTCACAAAATTTTCAGCATAAGATATAAAAAATACAGGTACCTGGAAAATACAGATTTTAGTGTCGTTGTAGTCAATTGGCCAAATAATTATGCGATCCAAAGGTAACAAGTAATTTATTTATTTTTATTTATTTATTTGGGCACTCCACTGAAAGCAGTGAAATGTTTGGCCTTTTCATCGGTGTTTCCACAATATTTGACAAGTTACCCTGCGAAAATACATGCTCCGTATAGGGGCAATCACCCAAGGCGGGAATTCTTCTTTTGGCAGGATAATAATAATAAGGGAAGGCTGGGAATTTTAACGTGTAGAGGAAGAAAGAATCGAGGGTTACTCACCCTCGGAGCCTTTTGGAGTGTTACTGGGGTCTTTGAGTGTCGCTCGCGTTTTCCCGCTTCTCTTCTGTATCTCTTCGATGCCTCCCTCCATCTCAATAAGATTTCTCCATTCTCCCGCTATCCACTCAAATGTGATACAATTTTTTTTGTATCTTTTTGATTGAGGGACTTCTTTTTTCAGATGTGCCAAGAGGAAAAGTGGATGGGACTCGAGGCCGTAAATTCCAATTATCGAAAGCAATTGGGATTACGAGAGAGATTGGGTTGACAGCGGACCTGACACCAATCGATGTTTTCCGATTTCTTTCCTGCGCACTTCTCTTAACCATTAATTTTTATGCCTTTTTATTTTTTTTAGTTTTTCCCCTATCGCTATTCTTGTATTCCTCGTGACCACGCAATTTAAAGTTATGAAATATCATTTCGGACGATCAGAGAAAAGGATTGTAGGAGACTAAGGCAAAGAATGACGTAGAAAAATTGAATTATGGGTGCCTGAGGACGTGAAAACCAGTTCAAATATTTAGAAAAATAGTTGCTCGGCTTTCAAGCGGTGAAGGAAATCGCCTTGTTTTCAATTTTTCATTTCCCTCAAAACTTGAGCTCCATCACTTGAAAAATGTAATGTCGCAAAGGATAACTATTACCAATTACTACGTTTTTATTTTTATTTTTACGCATACTTTTTTATTTAGAGTTTTACAAATCTAGGAAGTAAAAATTCCTGTATTGATCATTTACAATAGATTTTACGTTTTGCACGGCTAATACGTGATACCATGATCTGGAAATAATTACTTCACCACAAATCCTTGAAAATTTTAATTCAAAAATAAATCAAGAGAATTTAATATGTGATTAAATTTGGTTTTGCTGACAAATAGAATATAATTACCAATCCTCGAATGGTTATATCTTTCCCCCTCTTAGGCTTTCACCAATTTTTCTGCTTTCATTTCCCTCACTGCATAATGGAAAGGCTTATTTCGGCATTTTCCGTTACGGCAGGCGTGCGTATATTTTCCGTGCGTACTTTGGGGCATTAATCTTCTATGTTTTCTAGCTGCATATTCGCTCTCAAGTGCCATTTTATTTTGTAAACAGTTGCCCTAGAGTTGTCAAGTAAGTCCCGTCTATCTCAACCGGTGGAGACTAATTCAATTCCTCGGCAGGACAGATTTATTCCCGGGACTCTCTCCTTCCGTTTGTTTGCGCGTGCTCGGTGCTAGCAGTCCTCGCGTCCTTTTACGTTGAGTGCACGGTTTTTCCAGTCCATTTTCCCAGCGCGGTCCCGAGCCATTTGTGGAGAGAATCTCTGCTCTGAGAATATCGTCGTCTCGCCAGCCCTTGAGTGAACGTAGGCTCTCTGAGGGCTTACATACAAGGGCAGGAGAATGCTCGCGTTCCTGCCTGTGGACGCTTAAGAAATGCGGCACAAGAGTGCAAGTGTATCTAGCAGATTTTTCGCTGAAAAAAAAATCTTTGTCGCGTGTGCCGAACTGGTAAGGATGCGTCCCAAATCGGAGATTTCGGTAATGGACTCAGTGAAACAGCTGCGTGCGGTCTATGGGAATACGGTTTGACTTGCATAGGTAGTGTTGATATTTTACGGCTAGTAGGATACTATGCTAGCTTGGAAGATGAGATATCTCCCATACTCGATTTTTAGTACGTTAACAGTATTTATTTAAGGAATAGATGTCATACCCCTGCAAATCGAAGACTTTTCTTGAGATATATCGTTGATATCTACGAGAAAAATCTGAGAAAGCAACACAAATTTTCAAGGTGTCACTGAGTGAATGGATGACTTGGTCAACATCCTCTTATTGAACTGCGTCATTAATTTAATGTATTGAAGCAACATTGAGTAAATGCAATAATGGAGGGTTGTCAAGGTTTTCCACCGCGTCAGTGAGTCAGTCAAGTTCATAGCATCCAACGTTTGGAAAGCAAAGTCAGATTTCATACTCGGTGCTGACATCAATCAATAATTTCAACCTCGGCCATCATGTCGTCATTCACAAAATGTAGAACCCATTCAGCATTCCACGGCACTCTGAGCTGGGAAAATTTCGCAGAACACTTTAATTAAATAACAGGCTTACCTACCTACCTGATGAAAGTAGTTGCATCTCCGTTACTTTACTAAAATTAAATTGCGTGGCGAGGGCTAAAAAACCATCATCACGTCTTAATTGAACTTTCCAATTGAAGTTTGCCTTTAAATAAGAATTATCCAATCCACACTGCAGAGACCACTACTGCACCTTTCCTAGGGTTAATTATCAATCTAACTTAGAAGATATGGACAAATTTTAAAGAACTAAGAATTAAAAAATTAGAGTGAACCCTTTCGTAATTACGCTCAATATATATGGTATTTCAAAATACTTTACTCTGGTGAAAGTAATTTAATGCGTGACTGTCAAAGCAGAACTAATTTTATAATTATTCATTATTTTACCTTGATAGCCAGAGTGTGTTAATGAGTGCCTCTTCATATATTCTGAAAGTTATTAATCGAAACGGATAACAGAAATTGTGGTGTAAAATTAATCTGAAACAGTAGTGAATATTTGTTTGCTGTGGTTTTCGTCTCGTAAGAGCACCAATTAGCGTTGTTTCATTTAACATTGCTTCAATAACACACGATGGCAATCACACAATGCCTCAGAATACCATAAGGCGTTGTTTCCTTGTGATAATGCTTCCAGTTGCGTCCTTTTTCGCAATTATATCTCGAAATGATGGTGATTTATCCAGCTGGAAGTGCAGGGCTGAATTTATTTTCAAAATTCCCGTGCTCAACATGACCTTCAAATTTTAATCTGCTTACAACCACAGTATGATTTCGTTAATTGCAAATGCCTGTGACCAATGTCAACTCTGTAGGTGCTCTCCCGCACGATGACTGGAAGCACAGCGGAGGTAATTACTGTTGGCATTTATCATCCCTCACAAAATACGGGGGATTTAATTAAAATAAACGCTGATTAATTAATTTTAACTTTCAGTCAACGCAGCACGATTTTAACTGCTTTAAAATCATTTCTTTTAATTTTTATATGCTTGGAAGTTATTTAGCCTTGGTGGTTTCATCTCACGTTCCTCTTTTATTTTTGGAACGGGTTTGTTAATTACAATGTTTTAATCACGAAATTGTATGTTTTTTCCTGTTTAGATTTTAATTTTGTCACCTAAATTTTCAGACTGGAATTAAATCATTAAGGCTACGTGCCTTGGCTCTCTCCACCAGTATTATGTTATGGTTTTTGGTTCAGTTGTTTTAAAATGATATTTTATTTTGTAATGTCTTAAGAGAAACTAAAGGCATTAATTTGTCAAACTCGTTATTTTTTTCATAATAAAAATAAGATTCGGGATGATTTATAGGCATTTACTTTATGATACCGCACTATTTCCATAGATAAGGTAGATGTATATAACATTCTAGATCATACTTATGTTATTTATGTTATAAAAATTTAAAGCTAGTCTATTGCTTTTATTAATCCTTATTTTCTTTTTCCCACTATAGAACTATATAATTATGCAGTAGAAAATCTTTGAGCTTTGGAGACCCCTTTCCTGGACTGAATAACGGAAAACTTCATTATCACTTCACTGGTGAGTGAAAAATATTTGGATTATTTTAATGTCTCATTTTTCTATGTAATGGTAATAATTTAAATTGTATGATTTATGCGTTACAGGATTAGATAAGTCAATTAAACTACATTCATGCAATATATTGAGGTTTAATGGTGAATGCTTGAAATATTGGATAGTAAATTTAGGTGGCCTAAATCATGAGGATTGTGCCCTTCTCATTCATTTTGCTGAAATTGAACTGACAGTAAAGTGAAGAGTAATAGGAAGCTTTTGTTAAAAAACCAATGAGTAAAGGAGATGGGAGCAAATTTTCGATGTTTTTGGCGTAAATATAATGAAAGAATCCTTTCGAGGTCGTGCATTCCATGTTTGAGTCGATTCTCGGAAAAATCGGTGGCCCACCATCGATTAGCACCGCATTTTTGTCTGGTATTTATGCATGGCGTTCGGTGTTTTTGCTTATTTTTTTGCGGGAAAGAAAATGTTTTTCTACGTCAACGAACCGCAGAGTTTTTCGGATGTGGTTCTAGTGTATCTTTCTTTTCTTCTACAGAATTTTTCAAAAACGGGATGCGGAATTCTGAAATTTAAACGTTTGTCCATCCCTTTGGTGAGCGAAGTAAAGGCCTTATTTTTTCTTCCCCTGAACTTGGTGCTACATTTTTAGTCTATATTTTTCTTCAAATTAACACAATAGGGAAGAAATAAGGCCATAAAAGAGAAATATTTGCCATTTTTATCGAAAATTTACTAATATTTATGCTATTAATATGACAGTTAAGGTCTGGTAGATCTTATAAAATTGAAGCAAGTTAACCGTTAACCACCTAATTACTTATCAACTTACTTAGCTGTTGAGCACAACAGTTTGTTGCATTATTTGGTAAATTTTATTGCCTTCATCTAATAAGTCAATATTAAGTCGGTCAGCCATGATTCATGATCTCTTAGCAGGTTTTTGCGCTAGCAAGTGTGCACTTTCGGCTTAGCTGCTTTGCTTTCAGTAATTAAAAAGAATGAAACTGGATAAAATAGGTGACCTGCACCTCATTTATTGTGTTTAAGAGTGTCAAGTTGATGAATGTTGGAGCGTTTTCTGGGTCAGGGTGGATAACCTAGCGGAAGAAAACAAAAAGAGGCTTCTGGTGTTCAAGCTAAGGGTAAGGTTGTAGTTCAAGGGCAATGGACGGAGAGGAAGGGCGTTTGAATATGCTTTTAAAGAAGCATTTTTGCGCTATGATTGGATATAAATAGGCGTGCGCTTACGTTTTTCAAAGAAAATTACCTTGCTTTGAATATGCTTTGACTTACTCATCGAGAATGGTCTAGAGCTCTAAGTTCCTGGCAGCCAAGTTAAATTGAAGTACTTGAATAAATGGGTGGATTATTAAATGGAAACTTATGAGGCATGTTGTTTTATCAGTTTGGTATTGTGCGCATGTATGGTTTATTTTTACTATAAATTCATAGAGTATACCATCGAGTGAGCCCTTTAATTTTTACTTCACATTGGTAGACTGTTATTGATTGGACCTATGTTATGAAGTTATAATATAATTATGGAATCTGACCCACAAAAACTTCATCGGAAACCTATTTTTATGACACTTTATAGGAAGGAGAACTACTTTCTCTGATTACAGCTCTACAGTTACATCGTCATGTTGTTATCAAAAGGAAAATACTCTATGCATTCATAAATGTTAATGCATTCAATTGCAAAGTTAACATGACGACCATTATGCAGAACTGGAGAAACATAAACAAGGGAAATGTTTATATTTTATAAGGGTACAAGCACTTGGTTGTCATTAAGGATATAATAGTCGCTAGCAGGCAGTCGCCGTGAACAGTCGTATGCTGCTCTCTCAGTAGTGAAAGAGTGTATTTCGCAATGCCTGAAAACGGTGTTGTTTGTTCTAAGCCATCCAAACGCACTCAGAAGATTCTTACGTGTGGTAGCTGTAGTGCAGTCCACCATCTTCACTACACCAATCTCAGCGAAGCTGATCTGCAGACATTAGAGGACTTGGGAAAATCCTGGATCTCCCTGACGTGCACGTCGGATAATCGCAGCAAACGGCGGGACGACACTCCCGTTGGTTCGCCGCTCCTAGCCCGACGCCCTACATCCCTCATGGAATCTTCAGATGGTATGCTGAAGGAGTTGTTGTAGCGTGTCACCGACGTACAGGATGGCCAGCGTGAGTTTGAGAGATCCATCAAAGCCGAATTGTCCTCAATCAGTCGCACTATGTCACAGTGGCAACGCACGATTGAAGAACATACTAAAAGCATTGTTTTCCTCAACGAGACTATCAATTCAGTTAACACAAAAACTGATAGCTTAGTTGAAGAAACCAAGGCTCTACAAAAACGTATTAATTACTTAGAACTAAGATTAAGTGCTAGAGAGCCGAACTCCCTAAAGAATGTCATGGATATTCATGGCATTCCTCAAAAGAGAGATGAAAAACCAGAAACAATAGTGTGTCGAATGGCATCGGTACTAGGAGTCAATCTAACCCCCAGTGACATTGACTATTGTTATTGGGTCAGTGTTTGATCAAACAAGAACGTCCCTTCAGTTCAACATCTCCTAAAAGTTCGGTTTCTCCGGCATAATCTTGTATGTGAGTTTCTGGCAGCACGGCGCGCGAGGTAAAACCTACCCGCGAAAGACCTTGGCTGCGATGGCAATCGCACTATTTACATCGACGAAGCTCTTAGTACCTTCAACCGTCGACTATACTCTGCTGCCAGGGAATTGAAAAAGCAGGGAAAATTTAAATAATTGTGGATCCGCAATGGGTCGATCTTTGTTAGGAAAGAGGACGGTGGACGGCGTATCACTATACGCTGTGAAGCCGACCTCGAGATATTATGATATGAGGTTGGCAACGCAGCCAATAATATCAACGGTGATATGGGGACAAGTGTTCCTAAACTTGTGAAAGCGTCGTCTGCTCAATCTCTTCGTTTATCCCTTGTGAACTGTCAGTCACTACTACCTCATTTTGACGAATTTAAAGACCATTTTGCGCTGAGCTCGTATGATGTTATCTGTGTTATCTGTATGACTGAAACTTGGCTTAAACCTAGCATCCTTGACAGCATGGTGGAACTCGCCGACTACCGCTTACTCAGACATGATCGGACAGGAAAAGTTGGCGGTGGCATCGGAGCTTACATTCACCATCGTCTCCATTCATCCGTGGTAGCGACTTCCTCTCCCACTTACGAAGGACGCCCGGAGTTCATCGTTCTCGAAGTTTATGGTTTAAATTTCTCCAAACTTCTAATATTCATTGTTTATAGACCACCAAAAGTCGGATATCTTACTGATATTGAACATATTTACACGACATTTAGTCCCAATTATAAAAATATCGTAATTTTTGGCGATTTAAATGCTGATATGTTACGAGATAGCTACTCTTCCTCTTTTTTTAAGAATTTAATTTATAGTTATAATCTTCATCTTGTTTCTACGCAACTAACCCATCATACTGAGCATACTCATACTCTTTTGGATCTCTGCATCGTTGATTCCGCATGCAAAATCTCATCTTTTTCACAATCCCCGGTCCCCTTTCTCTCCGCTCACGACAAAGTTGAATTTTATTACAAATTCAATACGCCTTGTCCGCTTCCGCCTAAAATTGTTTACCGCGAACTAAAAAAATTTGATGTAGTCCGATTTCGGGAAGACTTGATCTCTAGCGAATGGCAACACTTTTCAGAGTTTACCTCCGTTGATTCCAAACTGGAATGCTTTAATTCTAACTTCTTGGACTGTTTAAATCGTCATGCCCCTTGGCGGACTTGTAAACCTCGACGATTCTCATCCCCATGGATAACAAATGACCTTAAACAAAAAATGAAGAAAAGAGATAAATCACGTAGGATCTTTATTCGTACAAGAAGCTCAACTGCCTACGCTGAGTTTATTAGATTACGCAATGAGGTAAAATGCTTTGTCACAGAAGCCAAGAGAAAACACTACGCAGCCACATTTCTGCGAAAAATCCACAGAGAAAAAATCATTCGCCTTGACCGGGATTCGAACCCGGATCCCTCGATTTCCGGCCGAGTGCTTTAGCCAGTTAAGCTACCTAGGCGTCATTCATCCCTGTGGAAATTTGTGGACTATACCGGACAAGGTGTTAGATAGTTTCTATTTCCAATACGTCACGCCTGAAGCTCTACGAATAACATTTTCCACATCTGCTACCAATTCTGTTGGGATTGATGGCATTTCAGCTAAATTTATAAAGTTCTCTTTAAGAGAAATTTTTCCTCAAATTCTTGATATTTTTAACTTATCCTTAATGTCATCTGAATTTCCGGAGGTATGGAAATCATCTCTCGTCACACCAATTAAAAAGGTAAAAAATCCTGTCACTCCTCAGGATTACCACCCAATCTCTAATCTGTGTGCCCTCTCTAAATGCCTTGAAAGAATTGTCTCCAAGCAGGTGACCGATTACTTAAACCGGAATAACTTATTTGACCCTTACCAATCTGGTTTTCGAAAAAATTTCTCCACGCAGTCAGCGCTACTAAAAGTCACAGACGACATCCGTCATGCAATTGATCAAAAAATGATCACTATTCTTGTTCTATTTGACTTTACAAATGCTTTCGGTCTTGTGAATCATGCCCGACTTCTCCAAAAAATGAAAAACCTTAATTTTTCCTACTCAACACTAAATTGGTTCCATTCATACCTAAATGGACGAAAACAAGCAGTCAAGGACCCTACTGGCAATACATCGGATTGGGATAATCTTCACTGTGGAGTACCTCAGGGCTCAGTTCTGGGCCCTCTTTTATTTTCTCTTTACATCCGTGACCTCCCGAGCGGTATTGAACACTGTAAGTACATGCTATATGCTGACAATTTGCAGATCTACTACCATTGTCATAAGAATAAGTTGAATGATGCAATTGCGAAAGTAAATCAAGATCTTATAGCCATCAGCTAATGGGCTGTTGGTAACAACTTTGTTCTTAACTGTAACAAAACCAAATCAATTATACTTGGTACCTCAAATATACTCAGAGATTTGAATGTAAACGCTATACCGAAGATAACAGTTGGTGACACCGAAATCCAATATTCAAATTGTGTCAAAAATCTGGGTGTCACGTTGATGTGTAACTTGTCTTGGCAGAATCACGTGCAATCCGTGTGCAATAGGGTAAATGTGATCCTCTACCTGCTTAAAACCCAAAAAGACCTTCTGCCACCTCACACTCGCAAGCAGTTAGTGTCCTCTCTAATATTCCCTCATATCGATTGTTGCTGTTTGGTCTATCAGGATCTAACTGAAGAGCATAATGCTAAGATTCAACGCTCATTAAATATGTGCGTTAGGTTTATCTTTAATATAAAAAAGGATGATCGCATTTCCCCCTACTTCAACCGTCTTGGTTGGTTGAAAGCAAAAGCAGAAAGAAAGTACCTGCTTGGTATATACCTCTTCTCTCTTTTCAATACTGATCAGCCAAGCTACCTAAAGCTATTTTTTTCGGTCAGAGATAACGAATCTCAAATCTTGACTAGAATGGCTCCAGATTTTCTCATCACCCCCCGACACAGAACCACCACCCATGAAAAATCATTTTCTGTTGTTTGAGCCCGTCTGTGGAACAGCATTCCAAAAAATGTAAAAGATTCTATGTCTCGGTCTTCTTTCAAGCAAAGATTTCTCCAATTCATCAAAACCCTCGAAAATTTTTGATCTCGTTTTGTGCTTTTGTATTGTAATTCATTGTAATGTGTCTGCCTACTCCTGTGGTTACCATTTATAAATCGTTTTAGTTTGTGTAGATGTGAATTTGGTAGCAATAAGCGATGGTGCTAAAAAAAAAACACCTGCAAACTCTTGCATATTGTGAAATACATATATATCGCAGTTGCAATACTCTTAGTATGTTTAAAAATTTATGCTCATGCTATTGGAATGTATTTACTGGTTTTCAAACTTGTTAAGTATGAATTTATTTGTTCGTCATTGAGATTTTAACTATTCATGGTTAATGTTTTATAATGTTTACCTCAGGTCTGTTTGAAATCGAATGCCATATTTATTGGAGTAAATGATTTATCATTATTCATGTTCTATTTATTTAGTTATTTATTTATTTTTTCATGTTCTACGCTAAATGTTGTGATGGATATATGTGCATTCTTAGGTATTTTTTGCAATGATTGATGTTAACTTCAAGATTTCATTTCTACGCCCTGATGTGATAGTTGTGCTTAATTCCATTTGGAAATATTTAATATATTTTGTACAAGTTTATTTTGTAATCACTTTTATGTTCTTAATGGACAATTGTCCAAGAATAATAAATATTATTATTATTATTATTATTTTGTTCTTTAATTTTCTTCAGTTTTCACTGAGTAGCTTTAGTGTTAAGAGCACGGGTTCTCACCAAGGTAACTCTTTACTGTTGAATTGGTTTCAGAAATTTTCTCGTGATATGACAGGTTGAAATTATTACAGCCTTTTGCAGTTTGATGTATGTATTTGGATGGAGGTTGAGTATTTTGAAACTATTTTGTATATGTTTTGGAATGACACCGGTAGCTGAGATGACAATTGGAGCTATATAAACCTGTTCCATATTCCATATTCTTTTTATTTCTATTGCCAATTCTTGGTACTTGTTAATTTTTCCTGTAATTGTCTTTTCGATGTTATGCGAAAGTGGTACGGCAATATCAACTATGTAGCAAGTTCTATATTTCTTGTCAATCAACACTATATCTGGTCTATTATTATCTATAGTTTTATCTGTTTGAATAGGCAGATCGTAATATATTTTAAATGCGCCGTTTTCAAGCACTGTTTCAGGGTGGTACACATATTATGGGGTCTTAGTATCTATTAACTTGTGTTGGTAGGCCAGTTTTTGGTGGATAATTTTGGATTTTGTATGTGGTCGTGTGATAGGATAGGATGTAGGATTTGTGAATAGCCGTGGATTTTGTATGTAGTCAGAACTTTTAACAGCTAATTATGTGGGACACTGTCAAACGCCTTACGTTAGTCTATATAAGCAACATGAAGGTTTCTGTTATTTTTGCGTGATTGTTGTAATACTGCAGAATCAATTGTCAATTGCTCCTTGCATCCCATATGGAACTTTTCGCATCCTTTTTGCTCTTCTGCAAGTATATTATTCTGGTCAATATGGCTATATATTTTATTTGTAATACAAGACGTGAGTATTTTGTATATAGTAGGTAGACATGTTATGGGTCGATATTGTGTTGGATCTTCCGTATTCATTGTTTTAGGCTTCATGTATGTTATCCCTGTTGTGAAGAAATCAGGGAGGTTTGTTAGGTTATTAATAATATCATTAAAACATTTGGCTATGGCTCCATGTAGAGACGTAAACTGTTTATACCAGGAGCCTAAGTCCGTAACTTCGTTTTCTCCCGAGTTGGGAGAAAACAGGCTCGTGAAGCATCCGTTTCATCCAACTGAAGTCCGTAACTCGTTTCTCCCGGTAACGGAGAAAACTTTCTCCCAGTAACGGAGAAAGAGTTTCTCTTGGAGAGTATCTTTCTCCCGACTGAAGTCCGTAACGCGATTTGGAGAAACTGACGCACCCTGGACGGGTGCTTCGGAGTCACCCGCCAGGGACCCGGCGATTCATTTTCTCCCTAGGAGAAAACGAGAAAAATAGCAATGGCGGACTGTTTTGGATGATCAAACTGCGGTTCTTTTTGCATACTCTTATGTATTTATTACGTATTTGTGCCAAAATAGAACACGAAAATCCATTCTTCAAGTTAGGCAGGCAACGTATGTAGAGTGATTGTTGACTGGAATTGAAAGTTTTGTATAGCTGCATTTGCTAGGAAACTACGTGCAGTGAACTTTCATTGTGCCTCTAGTGTATGTGAACACAATTTGTGCCCTTAGTGTACCCCTAAGTGAATTGATTGCATACAGACGATGAAGTAAAGAGTGAAGTGTGTTGTGAATGTAACATCTTCGACGAAATTATTTCGTACGTATATAACTTAGGCTACGAATCAACCGTATACATTTCGAT
This sequence comes from Ischnura elegans, assembly GCF_921293095.1. Classification (NCBI taxonomy): domain Eukaryota; kingdom Metazoa; phylum Arthropoda; class Insecta; order Odonata; family Coenagrionidae; genus Ischnura; species Ischnura elegans. Next base: position 154,891,873 of record NC_060246.1, read on the forward strand.
GAAAGGTATCTAACTATTGCGAAGGGGATATGTTTCATATTTAAACTAGTTGTACTTTAGGGATACATCGAACGCCTGTTAATGTTCATCCGTTTGTTCGCTTCTAAGTTCTGTTTGATTTTGTTACGTAATGCATTTATTACCAATTCCCAATTCGTTGTGAGATTATGAGCTTTTGGCAGTGTTTACATTTTACGCATTCCGTTGCGTTGTTGTTTGTTTTTGTTTTGGTCATATCGTCATGTCTTGGTTACGGTAAGAGTGATAGTGAAATTCGAAGTTTGTTGGTGATACAATAACTGGTTTGGCAATTTGTTTCAGCCTATTCATTTAATTGTCTTCGCAATGTTAATGTGAAATAACGTAATATGAATCTAAGTCCTTAGTGATGAGTAGGAAGTGAGGTGTGAAGAATCCTTTCGAACTTCGAGGAGAGCAAATTCTTTTAGTGTGTGCAAAGTGATTGGAAAACCGATTATCATGTTTTATTAGTGTTACATAATAGTGTTTTATATTTATTGTGATCCAAGCTTTTCATTGAAACAGTTGATTCCGAATATAATGATTTATAAGTATCAAAAAGACTGCAGGAGAAATGTGTGCGTTGTAGTGCAATATGTGATATGATGAGCAATAAATATGTGCAAGTAAGGGTAACTTTGCTTTGTTTTTTATGTATAAATTCCTCTAGATAACTATTTTTCCCATGTTTTCGCTCTTCTACGCTGTCAGTATTTGATAATTTTAAATGTAGCGAGGCAGGTTTTTGTGTTTCCTTAACTACAACATTTTGGGAGTTTGCAAACATATGTTATATACTAATTGCTCGTACTTAGGTATTTGCAATGTAATAAATGTGTACCATTCACACATTTACCGTAACGTTATTTTCTTCACGATTCTTTTCTGCATAGTAAAATTTTTCAATCTCCCTTTTCCACTCCAATATTATGCATTTTAGCTTTTCGAGTATAAATGCATCTAATACTGACGTTGCTAATTATTTTTTTCCATATTCATTACGCATTCACCAATGGAAGTAAGCATCCGAAGTGCAAAAATATGCTATATATATCGTCAGTGAATACAGCGGCCAAGAATACCTACATCTAAAACATACAAATGCATTGGTATTACGCATTACTCAATCCTTTCTCAATGGTATTTTGTTTGTAATAATGAACAAATATATCTGCGATGGATTTAAATCGATTTATCAACTACCAATTATAATTTAGATGCATCAATTTCTTTTATTTGAAAGTTTAACTTTAATGATGAATGAGTAGCCCTTATTACAAGTGAGAATCGTTTGATTTCCCGCTCGTATATATCATTTGAAACAAGCATTTTTATTGGCTCTTCACGCAATCACCGGCTTCGGATTCAATATTTTCCATACCTACCTGCCGTTCCTATCCGATACCGAGAATTAGATTTTTCTCCGGTAGCGGTCAGGAACTGATGTTTTCTCCGCCAAGTTACGGACTACAGTCGAGAGAAAACTACGGTAGAAAACACTTTCTCCGGAGAAAGGAGAATTCAAGTTACGGACTTAGGCCCCAGAAGTTTTGAATTCCATCAGGACCTGGTGATTTCCAATTATGTGAATTTCTTAAAACTATTTTGATGTCCTCGGTTGAGATTTTAGTGAACTGCATTTCAACTAAATTGAGGTGTAAGTTTTCCTCGTTTCCAATCCAGCTTGCACTCGAATTGCTTTCTGTTGGGGTTGACCATATTGAGGACCAGAAGTTGTATACTCCATCCTGATCTGGCAATTTACCTTCGATATCAGTTGTTGCAGATGATCTCAGCTTCTTGTAAAATGATTTTTCGGAAGTTTTAAATTCCCGGTTTTGTTCCTTTCTATTGAAGGATTTGTTGTATCTTTTAAGGCGCCCAACTTTAACTGCTAGTTTTTGTTTATTAAGTTCGAGCAACTCTTTGACATGCCTGCTGTGGTTTTCATTAGCTACATCTGTGTTGAGATTTTTAAAAACACATTTAAATGATGATACTAACTTTCTTGATCTATTTCCATTTTGATATTGGGTCAATTTACCAATTTGTTGTCTTAGATATTTTATATCGCTCTCTAAGCGTTTTCTCCATGGTGGAATTGTTTCTTTTCTTACTGGTACTGTTTCAGATCGGGAGTTCGGCTTTATTTTGAAGCCTAAGTGTTTACTAATGGTGATAGAAGCAGCATAAATCAATGTATGGATGTCGGAAATATTGCTTAAATACTGGGTTAGCTGTGGTAGAATATTATTGACCATAGCGACGGTTTGCATAAACTTCGTTGATGTATTTATTTTTGGAATTTTCGGTCGCTGGCTGGGATCTGAACCGTAATATTCTATTACAGTTTTGGTTAGCAATTCTGATATTTCAGTCTCTTCAAGATTTGTCGTTTTGGACTGATTGGTGTCAATATGTTCTACTTCGCATTGGCTATTGATGATTCCTGAGTTTCCTGTTTTAAAAATTTCGTTCCTAGATTCCTCTGCGGGACGTGGGGTTGTTGGCGGTTCAGCTTCGCTATATGGCTGCTATTATGGATAAGCGTTGCAAAAAATAGCATATGCTATTCTGCGGGTCATTATTGCAACGACCCCGTATTATGAATGAAGCGTAGTAATAATTTTGTTCGGAATAGCAGCATGCTATTTCTTGCGCGAGCTATTTGGAAGCTCCGCCTCTTCCGGTATGAAAAACTTTCGAAACAGTTTGCGTAACCAATGAGGGAGAAGATATTTTTATATATTTTTATGTATTTTACGGAATATTGACTTGAAATTATAAATAATTGCTTTATTTACATTTAAAAATTATATCAAACCTTGGAAGTATTTAATACGCTTTGAAAATCTCATTTAAGAAATCAGCTGTTTGTTGTGGTTGTGATAATTTCCCAATGGCTTCAGACAAGTGGGTTAAGGTGGGTTAGGTCATAATTTCGTTGTTATAATGATGATTTATCGGACATAAATATTCAATGATTTACCTATATCCGATCGGTCCTTTACCGTGAGATGTATGCTATGCGAAATAATCATTGAAAGCTAAATATATTTGATTTTCTTCGTAAATGTGTTAGGCTTCGAAGTCTGTTTGTTGCATGTCAAAATTAATATGTATCAACTTTTATTGTATTGCTCGTGACGATATCGTTTTACTGTATGAACTAGAAGCTTTCGTTTCTAATGTTATCTATATATTATATGACTCCCTAATTTCAGTATTCATTCTCTGTTTAGGAAATGAAGTAGGTGGCAACGTCACAGCTGTGCTTTCATGTATTATGATGGAATAGTATCGATATTTCAGCTGCATATTTGGAAAAAGTAGAGGGAGGTGATGGTGAATTTGAGGATGGATGGAACAGCTGTGAAAAAGTGAATCTAGCAATAGTGAATCGTGTGGAAAGTGCTGTTGTGTCAATTATCATTGTTTTCGTATCAGCTGCTTTTAATTTGCTCACTGAAATTTTTGATAGACCCTGAACTGTGCCGATAAACTGAAACTTAATTGTGTGAATAACTTGCTTGTCTATAGAGGAAACAATTTGTATTCAATTCCACATGATATATATTGCATTAATGATGTAGTGCATGGATATTCCATTAAACGTTTGTGGTGAATCATATTTGTTCGGAAACTTTATTGGTGTTCGGAGAAATCCTTTGTTTTCAAGCAAGTAATTCAAGTCGACTGCCCGTGTTTATAATTTAGTAAATTTTTAGTTTTAATTGTAGAAGGTAGCGGATAGTGGGGAAAACAATTTCGACTCGTTGCATGTATTTGTATATACTGTCCAATTGAGGAAATGAACGGCTGATCAAAGTATATGGTATTACTATGGTAACATATGGTTTTCATTGAAAGCTATAACTATTAATATATTTGGCGAGTTAGTGTGTTAACACAAGCTTGAAATTTTTCAAGAATCGACCTGATAGCCTACATTGAGGATATTTTTAGTAGCAAGTCAAGTGATGAAATAAAATTATGAATTGTAAATATGAATAAAACACGTAAAATTTGGGCTAATGGTAGTAATTCTTTGCATTAATTGTTATTGTTTTCGTACTGTCGATGAAGCAAGCTTGTGCTTCATATATTAAGCTCGAATGTTAATTCCTAACCAAATCACTTAACTAGTTAAATATTCATCACTTATGCTACTATTATTTAATTAAAATAAAGCTGATGTCATTTTATTTTTGGCTATTATTCCATTTTTCAATGCTTGATTAGGTTACTTTAACCTCAGAAAAACAATTCGACATCGCAATGCGCACGTTTTCTGGGTTGCAATACCGAATTGCTCGGCCTCGAAGACCGCGTATTATTATTGCAACCCTATCGGTTGCAATTCGCCGTTCATAATAGTAAATAGCAACGGGCCTATGCTATTCTGAGAATTACGTCTTCCGGTGTAGTAAAAACACGAATTGCAACCGTTCGTAATACCAAATAGCATAGGCGTTGCAATACGCTATATTATAGCAACATCAGTTGCAATATCGAAGAATAGCATAATGCTATTCCATCCATAATAGCAGCCTATGTAGGTCCAACATTTAAACTGATTTCATCCTCATTTATTGGTGGGTCTATAAGGCTACTTCTGGACAATTCTTTGCTTACTTGATGTTTTATTTTATTATCATTTTTATTATTATTATTATCTTCTTTATTCCACAAGATTTACTTGGAGGTCTGCCAGCGTCGGGCCTTGCCAAGACGCTGCCTCAAGTTACAATTCATTTAAAAACAATCTAACTGTTCTACATGTATCCAGTATTACAGATTTTTGAATGTTATATATTGTGTTTCTTTTAATTTTTAATTGTTCAATTCCAAAATTTAGTGATGAATGTATTATTCCTGTTGATGATATTACTATGGGGATGATGGTGACCACGTCCTGTTTCCAGATAGTTTTTATTTGCCTTGCGAGGTCTTGATATTTTTGTTTCTTTTCCTCGTATTTCTTCTTAAGGTTGTGGTCAGCCGGAACTGCTATTTCAATTATAAAGGTCTGCTTTTCTTTTTTTTTAATCCAGATTATGTCCGGTCTGTTATGCTGGACAGGTTTGTCTGTGTAAATTGTGTTGTCCCAGTATAATTTGTAATTTTCATTTTCCAGCACTGTAGCAGGGGTGAAAAGGTAATATGGTTCATGATCCACTTTTAATCCGGTAACATACGCTATTTCTAAATAAATAATTTTGCATACATTATTGTGTCTTTTGGTGTATTCATTACCTACTAGATTCGTACATTCGCTAATTATGTGTTCTATCGTCTCACTCTTTTCATTACATTTGCGACATAAGTCATTTAATACGCTTCCGTCCTTGATTATATATTTCCTATAATTCTTCGTACCAATTACTCTGTCCTGGATGGCTACCATTGTCCCCTCCGTTTCCTTAAATAGCTCACCTCTTTTTAACCAGGCATTTGATAGTGAGGTGTCTACACATTCCTGATGAAGAAATTTGTGATGAATGCCATGTATTTGCTTGCTTCTCCATGTGTCTTCTAGCTCCTCTATTTTTTCTTCATCTATCGATTTGTCTCTGACATTAAGCTGGAGTGGTGTATCTTTATCATCATTTTTTACGACTGACTTATAGAGGTTAGTCGTCTCGCCTTTTTGGAAAAAGTAATTTCGAAATTTATCTATAATTCTGTAATGTAGGTTCTTAATGCGTATTAAACCTCTATCACCATTTTTTCTTTTAATGTATAACCTTTCGACAGCAGCATTTGGATGATGTGATTTGTAATTTGTTAATGCTTTCCTTGTCAATCTATCTAGGTCTTCTAAATCCGTATTAGTCCAATGAATTACACCAAATGTATACGTTAAAGTTGGAACAGCAAATGTATTTATGGCTTTTGTTGTATTCCTGCTATTTAACTGCGTTTTAAGTATAAGTTGAAGCCTATTTTTATATTCTCTTGTGACTTTTTCCTTAATTTCTTTCTGTGGGATTTGAGTGTTCTGCAGTATGCCAAGATATTTATATTTTTCATGTTCTTCCATGTTTTCGATTTTTCCGCTATCTAAAAGAATATCTTGCCCTTTAACGTATCTCCCTTTATTAATTTCTAATTTTCTGCATTTATCTATTCCAAACTTCATACATATGTCATTACTAAAGCTCTCCGTTAATTTCAACATATAATTTAACTCCTTCTGATTGTGGGCATATAGCTTTAGATCATCCATGTAGAACAGATGATTAATCATATGTGTCTGATTTCTATCAATTTTTAATTTGAATCCATATTTTGTTGAATTTAATATATTTGATAATGGGTTGACAGCTAGGCAGAACCATAATGGGCTCAGTGAATCCCCTTGAAATATTCCTTTTTTTATTCGGATAATACTACTTTGAATTTGACCTTGAGAGGTATTCAATACCAACTGAGTTTGCCACTTATTCATTACTGTGTTTAGAAACTCCACAATTGAAATATCTATTTTGTAAATTTTTAAGATTTCTTTTAGCCAATAATGTGGAACCGAATCGTATGCCTTTTGGTAGTCTATGTATGCTATCAATAGATTTCTCTTGGCCTTTTTCGCAGTGTTCATAATTACACTGTCGATTATAAATTGCTCTTTACAGCCTTGTGATTTCTTTCTACATCCTTTTTGTTCCTCCGACAAGATGTCATGTGTCTCGATATGCTTGTAAATCTTTTTTGCCAAAATTGAAGATAGTATTTTATAGATTGTGGGTAGACATGTAATTGGTCTATATTTATTTGGGTCCATTGTATTATCGGATTTTGGTTTTAGGTATGTTATTCCTTGTGTGAGGAAGTTTGGTGAGGATTCTGGGTTTTTAAGGATCTCGTTTAGACCAAACGCTAGACTTTTGTGGATGGATGTGAATTTTTTATACCAATAATTCTGGATTTTATCTGCCCCTGGTGCTTTCCAACTTTGTGTGTTTCTTACACTCTCGGATACATCATTTTCTGTAATTTGTATTGCACCCATTTCTTCAACTTCTTTCATCCTATTCCTCTCTTCTTTAATCCAACTTGCCCCTTCTATCCTTAGATCAGCATCGTCAGCCCATATACTCGCCCAATGGGATTCTAGGTCAGCAATGTTTGGGTGCTCCAAAATTTTTTCATTTGCTTTAATTAATTTCTGATAAAAAATTTTCTCATTGTTATGAAATGAGCTATTATCCGATCTTCTTTTGTAGCTCATTAAGTATCTCTTTAGTCTAGAGCTGGTGACCATGAGCTGCTGTTTTTGTTTATCTAAGTACTTGGCGATTTTTTCCTGATGATCTTTTTCTTTATCCTTTGTGTCCAATTTTTGGAATACACCATTCAATCTATTAAGGAGTTTTCTTGTTCTTACTCCTTGATGATATTTTGTTAACCTTCCTATTTCTTCTCTTAAGCATGCAATCTTATATTGTAAGCGTTTCTGCCACGGGGGTATTCGTTCCTCGCAATGTTTTTTATTCCTTCCCGGTGAGTCAATTTTTTGGCAATGCAGACGCAGCACTGCAATAGCTGCACAGTAAATCATCGAATGTATTTCTTCTAGGCATGCATTATGCCTAACTTTCTTAGATATTAGGGAATTTACGGATTTTAGTATTTCTCCTGTTTGTTTGCTAGTCTTTAGCTTTGGTAACCGGGGCCTTGCTGTTGGATGAAGACCAAAGAATTCTATAATCGCCTTTTCAACTTCATTTTCAGCTTTCAGGTTCCTGTTTTCGTTTTCCCCCTCAAAAGCATTACAGACGTATGGTTCATTAACAGTGATGTCCGTGTCATTTGCAGGAGCATTACGTACAGATTGGTCTATAGCATTGATGTCCAAGGTCATGGCTTCGGCTGACATTCCCATTCCATTATCATTCTCATTACCACTATCAGCCTCCCTCTGGATATCCTCTTTTATTTGGTTTAATACTGTTTCTGGGATAAGGTTTCGTCTGATTATAGCTCTAACCTGATCAGAAAGTCTTTGTTCCGAGACGTTTGCCCAATGCGGGAATTGATTAACAAAGTTATTCCTGAGGCTACTGCGATAACCAGTTAGATCTGTTTCCAATGACGTTACCTGATAATATGTACGCATGATAAACGTGTTAATTTCTACAGTCCATTTTCGGCGTACTCTGGGTCGTCCTGCTTGCGTGGTCCCAAGACTGTTACCTTGAGAAGCACAGTAGGCAGTTGTGGCTACGAGGTCTTGGTTGCCACTTCTGTTTTCGGCTATCGGTTGTTCGGGTGACCCGATAGGGGCCTGCCTGTTCAGCCCACTATCACCACTGGCTCGTGTGCTGTCACTTCCAGCAGTGGCTCCAGAAGTGCCCTGGCGAACCCCAGGCAGCGACATTTCATCCGAGGCTTTATGCCGTCTACTCATCTCCATAAAATGGGTGTTGCATTTTATACCTACTGCCAGGTGTTTTAACAGCCGCCCCTAACATGGGAACAGACACTGACCAGGACGCCGCCCAATTTGGGAACAGACGCGCCTGGATTTTGGGTTCCGTTTTGGTCCGCGGGTGGTATTTTATTTCCCACCTACCCTGCATATATCCGAGCATTCCCCTATCCGCCACCTGGGGACGCGCCCGATGGGGGACGGAAAACCCCACACGGGTTATTATTATTATTATTATTATTATTACAATTTCTGAAACGTATGTTTGTGAAAGAACGGTGAAACAGCTTATTTCAAGCCTTGATTTAAACGATCTTCAAATGTTAGATTCGCAATCTCCTAATTATATATATCTAGAATTATCACGTCTGTTTCAAGGAATATACAGTAAAGCCATGAAAAAACGTTTTCGGAAGGATAATAAAGATAATAAAAAAACTTGGATTAATAAAGAAATAATTGAAAAAATTAAAGTTAGAGACTGCCTCTATAAGAGATGGAAAAATAGTCCCTCGAATTTGAGTTATAGAAGGGAGTATCAAACTTTTAGAAATCAAGTTAATAAAGAAATCTGCCGAGCAAAAAAGAGTTTTTACTATCATAGTATAATTCGTGCAGGTAATGATGCAAAAAAGATTTGGGAACTAGTTAAGTTAATCACTGGAGCAGATAAAAATAAGGGGCCTGATCATACTATTGTTAAATATTTCTCTGGTAAGATGAATTTAAAATCTGTGGTCAATCTCTTTGTAAAGCAGTACTCAAAAGATAACGAAGAGCTTAGAATAAATTGTTCGGAAGTTTTATACGAGTACAGTCCTGTTACAATAAATAATAGTATAGTGGTAAATTATGCAACTGAAAAAGATGTTAAAAATATTCTTAAGAATACTGAAAATAAAGGACCTGGAATTGATGGGATGAAAATTAAAGACTTAAAATCTAACAGCATCTTTATACCGGTTTAAAAAAAATTTATTAACACTAGTTTAGAAAATTCCATTGTTCCTGTTGAATTGAAAACAGCTATTGTTCGTCCGGTTTATAAAAGTGGAAATCACCTTCAAACACAGAACTATAGGCCCATATCTATCTTACCTTGTATGAGTAAAATATTAGAAAAATATGTGGCAGACATGCTGTTAAATTTTTTGGACAAAAATAGAGCAATTTTTGAGCATCAATATGGTTTTCAAAAAAAGAAAGGTACAAAGGATGCCTTACAATACTTTTCAGAGAATATTCGAAATAATTTAGATAGAGGAAAGAATGTTGTAATAACTTACATTGATTATAAAAAGGCTTTCGATATGGTTGATCACACTTTGTTGCTTAAAAAATTATACAATATTGGAGTGAGAGGGTTGTTGCTTGATTGGTTTAAAGATTATTTATTTAATAGAAAGATGGTAGTGAAAGTTCAAAATGTTGTTAGTGATATTACCAGCATAAAAATGGGAGTGCCCCAAGGATCGATTCTGGGGCCAATTTTGTATTTAATTTATGTTAATGATATGCATGAATGTATTAAAAATTGTAATTTACTTTTGTATGCTGACGACACAGTCTTGATATCTAGTCATGTCAACTTCAAAAATGCCGTCAATAATATGCAGAATGATATCAATAATATGTTAAAATGGTCCCATGACAATAATTTAATTTTAAATGAAAAAAAATCTAAAACAATGCACATCACTTATCTTGCTTCTAATATTAAATCAATAAATATTAAATCTCACGGTCATGAATGTCTACATTCCAACATGATTACTTGTAACTGTAATATTTTAGAACAAGTGAACGAATATAAATATTTGGGTTTGATTGTTGATTGTAATTTCACTTTTAATTCTCATGTATCAAAATTGAACCAAAAGCTCAGATGCATTATGTACAAATTTTATTATCTGAAGGACAGCGTCACGAAAAATGTACTCAAAATGATGTATCACGGTCTTTTTGAGAGCCTTCTCAGATATGGCCTTACTGTGTGGGGATCATGTGGTGTGACTAATATGAAAAGATTGAAGTCCAACCAAAAAAGGATTTTAAAAATGGTTCATCAAACTAACTTTGAGGAAAATGGTGGATATTCAGGTGACTCGTATTTTAAAGACCTTGGTACATTACCACTTGATAAATTGTATCAGTACATATTAATAATTGATAATTATTTTAATAATAGATACAAAAGGAAAAGAAATATTAATAGTAATATCGATTTAAGGGCTTTAGGAATGTATGAGATTCCGCGATGTTATACGCATAAGGGTTGTAGGCAATTGAAAGTTGTTGTACCTAAACTGTTCAATAATTTGAAGAGCGAATTTAAAGAGTTAAAATCTTTGAGTGAAGTAAAAAGAAAAATTAAGACATGGATATTGTCTGGCTGTTGATAATGGAATGTAACAGTATTTTATATATTGATATGCTTAATTGCTATTAAGAATGTTTTTTTTAAATGTAAAAATTTGTTTGTTAGTGAAATTGTTAATTTAGTAATTTTTACAAGACACAAATTGTAATGCTTAAGTTGGCACCTGCTGACAAGCCAATTCCGGCTTAGCGGGACCAGAATGTTTGTTTTCATTTGTAAATTTACACTGTTGTATAAACATTATTTCTTGTTTGTACATAGTTAAATGAATAAATAAATAAATTGTTAAATTGTTAGGAAAAAAAAATATTATTATTATTATTATTTTTTTTTTTTTAATTAATATAATATTTTATTCTTACAGGATAAAATTGTTACAGGATAAAAAAATTGTTTACAATAATACATTTGATAGTTAAAAATATTTTCATACAATAGTTCCATACCTATAAAATATTAACCATTCGCTAACAGCCATTCAAATAAGTAGTCATATTGCTTAACATATTACAAAATTTTAAAAAAGTTACAATATATAAAATATTATCTAAAAAAAGATATTGTCATTATATAATTCAATTCAATTAAGTATATATTCCAATTAAACATTCAGGTTCTTTAAATATTTACACTTGAATGAAAGCTACATTATTTGCATTTTAATGGTCCCGCTAAGCATTAAGCTTATCAGCAGGTTCCATTAATATCTTTACTTTTACAAAACATTTATTAAGTGTTAACACATAGACAATATACATATACCCCCTAGCCACATAGTAGTATTACATCATGGCATTCAAAAAACATATCTAAGAGATAATAAGACAACCGTTTTACGATCTCTCCAGTAGGTGCTTTTTTAGTTTACTTTTTAATTCCCTAATAGTTTTTATTCTCTTCAAGTTATCTGGTAACTCGTTTATTGCCATTGGGATTTTAATATTCATTACACCTTTACCATAGTTGTTATTATATTTCGGTACATAGTAGTGAGTAAGATTTCTTATTTCCATGGAGTGTTTGTAATCTTTGTGAATCTTTAATGTATTGTTGAAATAATTATTAATTACTAACACATAAATGTACAGATCAGTAACCTTTAGTATACCGAGTTCTTCATACAAAGACTTATTATGATCAGGAGAACCCTTGAGGGAAATACCTGCATTCTTATGATTTGTTGTTGATTCAATCCCTGCGTGAATTAATTTGAGTATCTTTTTTTGAGTTTTTAACAGAGTGTCCTGATAGTATTGTGCAGTACTTCCCCAAATGGTAATTCCGTAGCGTAGTATTGATTCAACCAGTGCGTGATATATCATAATCTTTGTTTTCTTTGGAACTAGGGTATTAATTTGATATATCTGATAATTAATTTTCCTTAGTTTACTGTTCATTTTAACTATGTGTCTATCAAATTTCAAATACTGATCAATGGTTATACCTAAGTATTTGTAATGTGTAACCTGTTCCAGAGGAGTGCAGTTACAAGTGCTAGAAAGGCCCTTTTTATGTAGACATTTGTGGTCATGCATGTAGAGTATAATGGGAGTAATCTTAAATCCTACATTAGTAATTTGCATAACTTTTGTTTTGTTAGGATTTATTGTTAGGTCGTGATCGTGAGACCATGCAGCTATGTTTTGCAGATCTTCTTGCATGTAATTTACTGCTTGAGTGTAATCTTTATGGTTTGTAATTATAACCACATCATCTGCATAAAGTAGAATTTTACCGTGCTTAATTGCTTTAAATATTCCATTCACATAAATGTTAAACAATATAGGTCCCAGTACTGATCCCTGAGGTACTCCATACTGAGTAATCATGAAATTACTCTGAACATTATTAATCCTGACTGCTACTTTTCTATTTGACAGATAACTCTTAAACCAATCTAAGACATTTCCTCTTATTCCAAATTGTTGGAGATCCTGTAATAGTATCTCATGGTTTACAGTATCAAATGCTTTTTTGTAGTCTATGAAAGAAACAATTACATACTTGTTCTTGTTTAGACAAGAGTTCACAATGTCAGCAAAAGTTTCAAGAGCTTCTCTTGTACCCTTACATTTCTGAAAACCATATTGATTTTTATTTATAAGTCTGTATTTAGATACATAGTTAGTTAAATGAGCAGCTACATATTTTTCAAGGACTTTGCTGAGAGATGACAAGATTGATATAGGTCTATAATTATTCATGTCAGTAAAAGTGCCATCCTTATATATTGGTCTAATTAAGGCTAATTTCATACCTTGTGGAACAATACCTTCATTAACACTATTTTTTACAAGAGCGGTCAAGACTGGTATTAAAGCCTTTTGACTTTTGATATCCTTAATTCTAATTTTATCTTCTCCACAGGCCTTGTTTTTTAACTTTGTAATAATATTAGCAATATCAGAATTGGTAGGTTCTGGTAGATGCATACTATTTATCATTGACTCTGGATATGACTTCCATAGCTTATTTGAACATTTACTTTTTAAATTATTTATGCCATGTGTATAATTAGATACAAATTCATTACATACACTAGTAATGTCTTTATCCTTACAAAGGTGTTTTATTATCATGTCATCATTATTTTTATTGACTTGTTTACCCCTGATAATGCTAATATTCTTCCAAAGTTGCCTTCCATCTTTGGCATTACTAATTAGGTTATGGTTGTACATTTTTTTAGCATGACAAATTTCATTAACACACTTATTTCTAAGTCTTTTGTATTCTTGGTGGTAGCCATTGTTTGTCCTATTACTCTTCCACCTTCTATATGCTTTATCTCTTTCCTGCATTTTCTTAATTATGTCATCTGTTATCCAATTATTATCTGGTTTCCTACCTAAGTAAACCCTCTGTCCTTTAACCCTTCTGGATGCATCATATATCTTATCAAAGACTCCACATATGTTTTCGTATAATTTATTTGCACTGGATTCTTCTAATAGTTCACACCACTTTTGACTTTTCAGTGCTGAGTTCACTTTTTTTTCATCAATCCCATATGCCAAGGAGATATTGTTCCTCGATCCCACTTTCATCTTTTCCTGTACTTTGAGTGAACATCCCACCATATGGTGGTCAGCTATTTTTGCTTTTATGAGTATCCCCTCAATAACATCAGTATTTCCATTAAAGAATATGTGGTCAATACAAGATTGGTGAAAAATACCATTTTTTGTCTCCTCTCTTGTGAAACTGTTAATTATGGGGGTGAAGCCGCAGCTTGATAACATGTTAAGATATCTATTTGATATTATGTTGAGCCTATCTTTAATGTTTATATTTATATCACCTATTATAATTGTATTAAAGGACTTACCAAGTGTTAATATCTTTTCTAATTCGTCAATAAAATGAGTTTTGTTCATGTCTGGAGGTCTGTATATTATAATTAACTTTATTGTACCGCTCCTAATTGAGACCTCTGTTATGATTGCTTCACAAGATTTAAATTTTGTATTTTGTCTAGTAATTGCTATTTCTTCTTTAATGAATAAGAAAATCCCTCCACCTCTTTTGCCTTGTCTTAAGCTAGAAATAAGTTTATATCCATCTATTTTATATGTATCCACTTCTTCTTCACACAAATTTACTTCGGTTAAAATCAGTGCCATGAGGTTGAATTGTTTGGCCAGAATGTTTATATTCACCAAGAGAGTATTCCAATTCCTTCTCAAGGATCTAACGTTAACATGGATAACAGTATCACTTTTTATTTTATCAACATTATCTATGTCAAACACCGATTCGTATTCAAAGTAGTTTATTGTTGGCTTAGTGATGAAAGAAAACGATTCCATTGTTGCCAAGGTTTTGCAGTCCACAGGGCAAAAAAAAAAAAAAACAGGGCTTTCCTTTAGAGAGTCAACATATTTAAAGTTTTTCCAATGATTTTTCGCTAGTAATTCTAATCGCCTCTGAATTGTCATCTTTTCTCACAAATATATTTCCATTTTTAATCCATATATATTTATAACCGGGACACTGGTTTTTAGTTTTCCACAATAACTCTCTGTAATATTGTTAGATTGTGATTTATATATACCTTAGAGTTATTTAGTTCACCTTTTACTGCACCAGAGGAAAGTTTGTGCTTGTTTTTCATCCAAGCTGTTTTTATTGTGCTATTATTAAAGCGAACAACAATTTTTGGCTTCTTGTTAGCAATTTTAGAGGTGATAACATAGCAATCTTTGATATCATTAACATCAGTGTTGGTCACCTGTATAGCTTTCCCTAAGCTTATTACTTTTTTCTTAAGATCTTCTCCTCTCTCCACTTGAAGCCCAACAATTTCAACGTCATTTATTAATTCCTTTTGTTCTAATTGACATAGTCTCTCCTCTAGACGCTCAATTTTTATGTCTTTTTCTTTTAGATTGGTTGTTAATTTATCTATTACACATTTTAGGTCACTAATCTTATCATCAAATCCTGAGCATAATTCGTACAGTTTGTCGTATTTATCCGCAAGACTGGATAAATTATTAGATATCTCCGACAGGTTTGCGTTAATTTCTAGCTTTTCATCACCTGATTCTGCTGCGGATACCTTCTTCTGACGGCACGTCACACATCTCCAAGCCTCCTTTGTTTTTTTTGACATGCATCTGTAAGTAGACTCCTTGACGCCGGCGCATTCGTAATGAATATTACCAGCGCAGGAGCTGCAGGCCACGAAGTCACCGTCCGAAGGGAGAGAGTCACGACATCTTGCACATATCATCGCTCAAAGGAGATCCAAGATTAAACTTGTAATTGGCTTGTATTAATTAAATTAAAGCCTGAAGAGTTTTACGCTGCTTTTTTGTTTTCGGCCAAAATGTAAACAAACTGATTCTGCTCGGCACACAAGGATAAAAGCAGTCACAACTCACTCAATTATAGTTCTCGGGTCGCACCAATGATACACCAAAGAGAACACACACTTATTAAAACTTGTGACAGCTGATTATATCACAATATGTGTACAACACGATGTATCGGCACTACAGACATAGGCAGAAGGGTAGCACACGTCTAACCACCATCACACCCAACATAATGATTATTATTATTATTATTATTATTTTGTTCTTTAATTTTCTTCAGTTTTCACTGAGTAGCTTTAGTGTTAAGAGCACGGGTTCTCACCAAGGTAACTCTTTACTGTTGAATTGGGTTGAGAAATTTTCTCGTGATATGACAGGTTGAAATTATTACAGCCTTTTGCAGTTTGATGTATGTATTTGGATGGAGGTTGAGTATTTTGAAACTATTTTGTATATGTTTTGGAATGATACCGGTAGCTGAGATGACAATTGGAGCTATATAAACCTGTTCCATATTCCATATTCTTTTTATTTCTATTGCCAATTCTTGGTACTTGTTAACTTTTCCTGTAATTGTCTTTTCGATGTTATGCGACAGTGGCACGGCAATATCAACTATGTAGCAAGTTCTATATTTCTTGTCAATCAACACTATATCTGGTCTATTATTAACTATAGTTTTATCTGTTTGTATAGGCAGATCGTAATAGATTTTAAATGCGCCGTTTTCAAGCACTGTTTCAGGGTGGTACACATAATATGGGGTCTTAGTATCTATTAACTTGTGCTGGTAGGCCAGTTTTTGGTGGATAATTTTTGCAACTTGATTATGTCTACTTAAATATTCCGTATTAGCTAGCATCTTACAGCCAGATATAATGTGTTGGATTGTTTCAGGTACTTGAAAACACCTTCTACATTTGTCATCTATTTTGCTTTTATCACCAAGGATGTACTTTGCATAATTTTTAGTGCGGATAACCTGGTCTTGTATTGCAAGCATGAACCCTTCGGTTTCTCCATAAAGTTCACCCAATGACAACCATTTGTTTGATGAGATTTTATCAACATATGGTTGATTGAGATCATTGATGTGTCGTCCATGTAATTCCTTCTGGGCCCATACTTCTACCTTTCTATTTGATAGAACAGCTCCTGTGTTGGTTGCTTCATCGGTCGTGCCATTTTTTAGATTTAATGGTGTTAATTTGTTGTCGGCATATACTATTGAATTGTGAAGCATCGAACGGTTTGATTTATCGTAGAAGAAATGTTATTATTATTGTAATTCTTTATTCCATAAGATTTACTTGGAGGTCTGCCAGCGTCGGGCCTTGCCAAGACGCTGCCTCAAGTTACAATTCATTTAAAAATAATCTAACTGTTCTACATGTATCCAGTATTACAGATTTTTGAATGTTATATATTGTGTTTCTATTGTTATGTTATTATTATTATTATTCTTTATTCCACAAGATTTACTTGGAGGTCTGCCAGCGTCGGGCCTTGCCAAGACGCTGCCTCAAGTTACAATTCATTTAAAAACAATCAATCTAACTGTTCTACATGTATCCAGTATTACAGATTTTTGAATGTTATATATTGTGTTTCTTTTAATTTTTAATTATTATTATTATTATTAAAGGGACCTGCAACGCAAGTAACAATAGTAGGCGACTATTTTTTACTTCATAAAAATCCAAATTTTGCTGTCCTATAAAGTATTACATCGTTAGGGCAACATTTTTATAAATTACTGTAAAATGAGAAGACAGCTTTAAAGAGAAAACAGTAGGACGAATTTTGTATTGAACCTTCATTTAATTATAAGTTGCAGCGTGACAAACATTTCGAGAAGAGGATAGACTCAAAAAACATCTTTATAAGGAAAATTTCAGGGAATGTTTTTTCCGTCCTTACCGATACACTTCACCGAAACACTATTGGTACCAATGAATGCAACTCCTTTTTGTACAATGAAATGAATTGTTAAATTATACAAGAGAGGAGAAGAGAGGGCCAGCCCTCGATTATACCTGTCGCAATGTTTTTTAACTCTTGGCGGCACTGCGCTTCCAGCCTGATGAGATTAACCTGAAGAAAAGTCTCCACAGAAATATGTACTGACAACTGAATGTGGAACGCACTCTAGAATAGTTGCTCTCGATGATTAAAGAATGATTGATTTTTCACTCAATCACCGAAAAGGAATTGTTTTGTGGCACTTCAAAGTGGTCTTAAAATGGGGAGCATAATTTTTTATTATGCCAAATGTAATTAAGATCGTGTGGCATGCATGTGGGAATTCTATTGCATGCCGGAGATTAATCACCCCCTGTCAAACACCCTTGACGAGAATCGGAGGGTATTATTTGGAAGATGATAACAATTATTTTGTTAGTGAAAATATCAGTGCGCAGCTCCACGTAATTGGCTATGGACTGAATGGAAACTGGGGTGGTGGCGCCGGTTGACTCCCTCTCCGCTACCTCGCATTCTACTGAAGCATCCTTGCTGAATTACTTGCTTGGACGGAAGATACGCAGAGGGGCGTGAGATAGAGCGATGTTGCCAAGCCAAGGACGCCAGCTGCTGAGGGGACTGAACACGGATATACGAGAATCAATTATGCACCACAAAAGCGCCACTTGGACCCGGATTCCACTGAAATAACGATATACGCAATTTGCAAGTGTTGCGAACTAATTGGCGTGCTTACTAATTTTCGGAAATGTGGTGTACATAATGTAAATAGTTGAATCAAGTCATTTTTACATTATTGTACATAGTGTATACATGAGTTAAATCCTGTTCTGCTCCCGAAAGTCAAAACGTTTTCCCTATATTTGATTAATTGGACTAGTATCTCTTCTGTGCGCTGTATAAAAATTGTAGTTTCAATACAATCTAATGCTCAGTAGTGCCTAAAATATTCATTAATACTTACTTTGTATTTCTTCATCTAAACAATAACTATTTCTTTAGAATGATATAATATTATGTTACCATTTTTGCAAAGGTTTTGTAATATATTTGGTGTCGTCATGAAGCACCAAAAAGAAAAATCTCCAATCAGTGAAGTTTTCCATCCTCTCTAGAAATTAAAGAATTGTCTGCTATTCAATATGACACTTTGTGCAGAATGTTTAAATGGTAACATTCCAGGTAAAAAAATCTTAATTTTCTAAATGAGCTCTTACAGACAGAAACAATTTTTTCGTTAGAGCCTTGCATTAGATATATGGTGCACGAGATCATGCACTGGAGTGTCTTAATTTTTGACATTTCCATAGAACATAAAAATAAACTTTATTAACTAAGCTTGAAAGGATGTTAAATTTCCCAATGAAACCGTTACGTAGATGTAGATTTCCGATATTGGAGATAACAAAGTATATATTAACACAGAATTCAGACGATTCCATTCTCATGAAAAGTGCTTATGGATTTTTGGTATTGCTATGAGACTTACGGGTCTCAGTAACAATACTCGTCTAATTAATTCATTTTCGCTCGCTAGGGGAGGCAAAGCGCCCAAGCGTTTGAATTTCCCAATTTAACGGCTCACGAAACCCAAAAAGCGCAGTGCCCAGACTTAGGGACCGCATTCGAAGCGTCCCGAGAGAGAGGAAGGAAGGGAAGGGAGAGAAAAAGGCAGCTCCCCTCCCATCTTCGCCCGCGACAACTCCGAGGAGAAATTAAGCACGGGTTGCTGGAATTTGGGTCTCAGCCGCAGTTGATATGTGACACCTAGATGGTGGTTAGCACGGTATTGGAAAAAGAGAAGGTCTGGAAACTCTGGAGGTCGTTAGAGGCGCCTTCTAACCCGCAGGACAAGTTCCCTGCGTATTTGTATATGTAATTTCAGTATGTATGAACTAACATGCGGAAAAAATGGTCTTAACCCGTCAACGCCCACGGGTGCCATACGGCACCGCAGTGCAGCGCCGAACCTAAACTCTTGCAATGCAAATAATATGTTAATATTAGCGTACATTTTTGTTCAAGTACTTAGTATAAGGTTTCTACTCTTATTCATTACGTTTGAATTGTGTTTTTGACCACATCGGATCGTCCTGTCTGTTTCACATCTAAAGGTTTTTTTTCCGAACCCATTTTTTATGGGTACTCGATCGAGGGAAGTGATTTTGGTGTCATTAATTATTATTTAAAAAAATGTTTCGTAATGTTTTCATGAAACGTTAAGTACTTTCTAATATTTAGTAAAGAATTAGCAGTATCAGGCTATTCAAAGTTGATATATGTGAAGGTAAGCATCAGCGTCACCCGTATCAATTCACCCTGTGGTCCTATTTCGCTTAACGTTATGATTTCAGCTCTATATTTCATCACAAAGCAATTTTCTTAACAGAAATAAGTACTGAACGTTTTACACAATGTGTATAAGCTATGCTTGAAGTTTTTTTCCAAATGAAATATTATTAAACAATATAAAAATAATAAAAATATTGACTCGCAGATTTCCGCTGCGCTGATTTTCAGACATTTCCGTGGCTTCTGGGTTTCACCACGTGGGATTAGTTAGTGGATTGATAATGCTGTGGGTTAATTTCAAGGTCATGGCTTGTCAACCTTTCGAAATAATTCGAATATTAACTTTATGTCATTTATTTCTTGCACTTAGGTCCTTTTTATTGTCTCACTGCATCGTTGAATTGTTTTCTTCATGCATAGAACGATACATTCAGTTTGCGTGAGAAGGATGCGGATAGAGTTTTGAATGCTTCATTCAAAAATGCTTCAACTACTAGGGTTTTTGGCTTCATTGAGGAATAAGAAGTTGATTATGTCTTGATAATGTCCACCAAATATTTGCCGAGCCACCGGAGGCGAGGAATCAGGTTATGAAGTCGGTGGCTTGGCTGACAGCTTGATCGTCAGCTCAGAGCAAAAGCAGAAATTCTGTTTTTAAAAGCAAGAGAAAATGAAGATGAAGAATTTGCTGAGCAAGCGGCCGCAATTTCTCACAAATCACGGCTAATTAGAGTGAGCCTGTCGCCAAAACGTCACGCAATGTGAAAAGGAAAAAAAGTGAGAGAAAATAAATGGAGATTTATCTAATGGCATTTTTTAAGAAAAATGAATGAAATTTCTGTACTCGAATGGCATAAAAAACATTGTATCGTTGGTACAGAGTCATTATTCTCTAGCGCTGACTATTCAGGACACCGGGATAAAATTCTGTGAATAATTTTAAACTATTTTTTTATCAATAGGTGGTAACCTACTTATTCGTGGCAATAATTACGCGATGTTCTGTAATTGCCGTTCACCTAACAATTCTTTTAAGAGATAAAAAAGGTTTTCTTGGGAATTATGGGAGTATAGTGGGTTAGTACGGATCCCATGGATGTAAGGAATTTATATGAAGCAAGCCTATCTGGTTGAGCTACAAAGTGTGGTTCTTGAACGGTGCAGCTGGATACCTAATTGACTCCTACTCCTCCTGAGCCTACCGGGAAAAAAAGCATGATGGAAGTACGAGAAGCGGTGCTAAAAATCAACATCAATGTTGGGCAATCTCAGAGAGATTGCTCGGTACCTGCAGTACAATATTGTTTCGACAGCCTTTTCACAGGTTGGTAGCATATTTCTAGTTCATGTAAAATTATGTCACTATCTGAATATCACAAGGAGAACAAAAGACGCTTTCATTGTTTTGTTCAAGGACTGATTCTCCTGATGGAGCAGACGAAGAAGGTATATAATAGGGTTGTAATAATAAACAATGGGGTTGTAATGGATGTATCACCACGCTATGGTGTGCATCCTGTGACTAGCGTAGTGAAGTACTCGAGTGGGGCCAAAAATTTCATTTTTGTGACGAGACCAATACAATTTGAGGAGTACAATGAGAAAATGAGTGATACTGGCCTCATAGATCGAGGGCTAAATCGCTACAGAGTTGACAGGCGCTATAAGAAATGATAGTGGCCAATTTTTACGTGGCTTTGGCGAGTCTGTGAACACAACCCTTGGATTTGGAGGAGTGGACATATCGTTACTAGAGGTATGGAGGCTTATTGTTCAAGTATACTTGGTAAAGTATGAAACTCGCTCACATCAGGGACAACGGATGAGGAAAAATACTGGACACCTTGCAACAAATATTTTATGATACGATGGCATAAACCATCTTGGTGTTTCCACTCAAAAGGGGAGTAGGAGAATATGTGCTGGAGGTTATTGCGTGACTAAAACAAAAACTAATGTAAGAAATGTAACGTTGCTCTTTATGTTGAATGTTTCGCTACTTACGACTCATAATATAATATATAACAAATAAATTAAAGAGAAGTTTTGCCATAGTTGAAGGCGTATGATTCTTTCCGAAATGCCTTTTGCAGCGAAGAGACCCCGCACTGAGAGAACAGTTTTGGATGCTACACCCTAAACCCTTTTGGGCGGGGAGGTTTGGGTGCGCCATCAAGAATCATGCGACGTCAGAACTAACTCTTTGGATGTGAGAACCAAAGGCAAAGAGTGTCACACCAAACACGTCCAGTCAACGTCCATTGGATGGGAGAACCAAAGTTATGGTTAGTGCACTCTACCGGCTTAGGAGCGAAATCTAAATCTATTTTTACGCGCTCTGGTGGCAATCTCATGAAGCTCTCTAGCACTCCCGCAGTACTGTGTTCAGCACGGTTCAGCCGTGGAAGCCGTAGATACGTGTGGACTTGTTGTGGGCAAAACGGGCGAACTCTGCTGCCGCTTGTGCTTCGTTGCTCTTGCTGCTCGAGATTATGGACGAGGGGACGGCGAATTTCTTATCGAAGGCTGGACTTGGAGCCTATATCCATGTGTTCGCTGGTAAGTTGCGAGTTGTTGTTTATTCTCACGGCCATTTTGTGTTTATTCTCACCGCCATGTTGCATTAATTCTCATGCCCGCACTACCACCCTTTGCTTATGAGTCCTTTAGATTCCTATTGTTTCCTATTCCTATAGAACTTACATTTTATAGAGTTGCATGTAGCTTGAAGATGTTCTCAAACATGCTTATTAGTCAAATTGAAGGAGTATATTTCAGCGTCATATCCTTGCATACCTTGGTCAGGTGCGCAGCTAGGAATTAAGGCTGGGGTTGGTTCAACTACTGTCTGTAAAAAAAAAGCAAGATACTCGAGTTTGAGGAGCTCTAGCGTCTAAACCAAGCAATCGATTTCAATGCAATGAAAAGCATACGAAAAAGAATTTAGTTCTACGTTATATCATGTACTTCAAAAATTCTTCGGGTTAATAGTATTTCCTGTACTTTATTTTTTCTCGAAAAAGTACCCGTTTTTTGCGCGTAAAATCAAGGCGCCCAACTTTGAGCGCTTGGCATTCCCGTAGTTTTCGTTCCTTTAACTTGCAATTTTGATTTAAAGAAGCCACATCTACTACTAGCAGTTTGCCGAAAACAAATTGTTTATACCACAAAAATTAACGGAGTTGTTGTAAACAACGCAAACCTCTGCTAACTTCGAAACCAGTGAGTCAATTGAAAATTGATTGGTACTGTTGTCTTTCGTAGAATGTTAGTAATGTATATACGTAAATCATACGCGTTAAATGTCAGCTGTATATTCAGTATCTTTTTATATTTATTTTTGTTTTTAGCTGTTTTAGCTTTTAGCTTTGTTGCTTTAGCTTTTGTTGTTAGTAATACCGGGGTGTATGGGGGCATGGTATACCCACCAGGATAAGCGGTATGTGCGAGATTAATATATTGCGGAATTTTAAGAGAAATGGTTCAAAATGGTGAATTTTACGGCTTTCTGTGGGATATGTTATTAATCCTTACACTATTCTTCAGTGATATCAATCTAATGAAGCAAAATGGATAAGACTAAAAAATTTCTCTGAGCTTTGGCGGGGTTTTATCCCCTAAAACTTATCGCTGCACCACTGACCTTGGTATTATAATAACTTACAAACATAGTGGAGGAAAGCAAGTAGTTAAAATCTTTTTGTAAAGGGGGAGGGTATTTTAAATATTTAATTAAAATTACCATAGAGTAATTTAGAGGTAAACGTTAATATCTATAGGTTGTGACGGAAGCAACGTGATCATCACTGTGCAAAGTGGAATGTTTCCGCTGTCTTTCGCGATATTTATTATATTTCTTGCTAGCTACCTCTATTTTCAAAATTAATATCAGAAACGTAAACCATTACTTACTTATGCCTACGTTTCTATGGAAATGCTTCTTATTGCTTCTTATGAAATGGCATATCTTAATGTTGTCACACCGCTCGGTCTTCATTAAGCAGTTGGTATTAACTGAGTTTAAAGACACATCAAATCATGGATTAAGTACTCAAACCAGCTTAAGTGCTCTTATTTAGTTGTCGTCCAGTAATTTTTCTACATATCCTCTCGGGGTACAACATGCACATATGTATATAATCTAGGCAAGTCGACACAAAAAAATGGAATAAGGAATACCGAAAGGGCAATGAAATAATTAAAATATATCAAATTCCGAGGGAAACTTTTTATTAACTATCACAATCTTATTACTGAATTAAAAAGCCTCATCCACGTCATTGGGATACACAAACCCATGGGATATGTCAAGTTAACCTACACTGAATGAATCGTAGGATAATATGTACAGTCACTTTCAAAAGTCGGTACCCATACCTGGCGCAGCCGTCTCCGTTATTCTCCGAAGTCGACCTTCGCGTATTGCTTACACGTTCCTTGTCCACTGGGGATCGATTCGACTTGATCAGGTAGTACAAATGGTGCAACTTGACTACTTTAACAGTCGTCAAGAGCCCCACGCACGATTTCAGAGGTAGGAGGCCGCGTGAACCTCCCCCCCCCCCCACACAGCCAAACAATTCCACCACCGAAGAAAGCGGAGAAGAATAAATGGGTTTTTCCGGCAAGTAACCCATCGCACGAGGAAGAGAGGAGGCATCTGTGTAGTTTGGTAAACTTATACAAAACATATTGTGCAAATAAATTTTCGGAGCATTTCGAGCATGTTACTCCAATATTTTTTCTTCACATCGCCTGGTGAAAAATACGTAAATATATACGCCTATGTAAATATTGTCATTTGCGTCACGGTTACCATCCGTCATCGCGTTCATCTATGCCGGTGGTTAAAGATTTTCAGACATTTTTTCAATGTTTACAAGTTAAATAGCAGTCACTCCCCAAGTAGTAGGTTATTCGGACTACAAATAGTGCCTACATTTTCAAAAATAGCCCCAACGCAACTTATTCCCATACTGTGAATAGAAAATCAGAAGAAGTTTTTAAATTTTTACCGGTCAAAACTACCGGTACGGCAATTTTTTATGGGAGAAGATAATTTTGCATTATTTTTTCGAATGAGCAATTGGATTGTCTTTAAATTTTATTGAATTGCTTTTAAGATAAACATAAATTTTCACTAAAAGAAGCAGCGAGATGTTTATTGGCATCAAGTGAAATGGCTGTTAGACCATAATGCGTCGTAGGAAGTGTTGTCCTTTTGTTTATGGGAAATACTCTTACATTAATATTGTTCATTTTTTTAAGAAAAACAGTACAAGCAACATGTGCGTGGAGTTATGATGGTGAGTCAACCAGTTATGGTGGTCATAGAAAAACATCATTTACCTGCCCTTCTGAATTGAAGATTTTACGAATCACCGTGCCTGCGCCCCTCCCAACTTGAACTTACCCCTTTAATTAAAAGTGACGCCCGTTCGCATTAGGCCCTTTCATTCTAACCATATCCTTACTTTCATCCTTCCCCTCCCCCCTTGCCAAAAATCTCTCGACCATGGATAGCACTTCTTCTTTTTTTCCTCTCCATCCTTCTCACCTTTTCCTTTCTTTTTTATACTCACATCTCGGATGCCTTCATTCTTTTCTTGTCCCTCTTTTGTCGTCGCCTAAGTTTCCACACCATCAAACGCTACATCCCAAGCAGTATATTTGGCAGCTCATAAGTTTAATTTGTATTAATAATGCAGAAATAGTCATTAGGTACCCAACACGGTATATTTTTATCGGATGAATATTATGCGTGCGTAGTCTAGTGTCAGTAGGAATATGATCAGTATTTGTTCGCACGTAAGACTGACTCAAGGTATTCATTACATGAGTGTAAGTTCTATTTATGATGTAAAACCACTTATACATAATAATGTGTAGGATATTGCCCTGCATGATATCAGCAGGCGCCAATTACGACTGGTTTTAGCAGAAAAAAAGAAACGAAAAAGGGGGAAGACTTAGGTTAACCTCTCAATGAAGGGGCAAAGATAAAACATATAGCATTAATGTGCCTTTAAATGGTAAGAAATAGGCACACAAGTCATGTAATTAATGCTTCCGTTGGTATTTTCATTATAGAAAATATATTTATGGTAATTATTAAGACATTCGAACTTTCGATGAATATAAAGATGTCGGTTAATTACTTCGTGATACCTCGAATGTATAAAGCATTATTTAAATATTTGTTCATATAGGATATGTTATAGTAACGACTGGAATAAATATGATACAGAATTAAACATTACAATTTAGCGCACATTAATATTTTTGATTCCTCGCGTGATGAGACACGTAGAAAAATGTAGTATAAACCATGGTAAACATATGTATCCTAAGAAAATGGTTAGGAATAATGAATGCGCCAAACAGTGTGTTTGAAATACTTAAGCATAGAGCAATATATATTTATGGTGTTGGTAATAATGTGTTAAAGGTATAATCTAGAAGGTTATTTTGTAGGAAACTTTTTGAATACTCTTTCAGACGTAAATTTCAATTTTCGTTTCTTCCTCATATGTGCGTTGCGACGCAGATACGTCTCGTTATTTTTTAGTGCAAGCCAGACTACTCGGAATATCCATATCAGAATACTATCAGGGTGGGAATCCCATGACTGAGAGCATATGCTTCACCTTGTGTTGTGGCACTGGGAGTCGGGGAAGTCGCGAAGAATTTAGGAATAGTGAAGAATGCCTCGGGAAGACTTGCGCGGACGGTGAGAGTAAGTCAAACTGGCCCGTTCAAGACACAGAAGGCATAGCCAATATCCGAAGTTCGACCTCCGAGAAAAACGTAGTTGCTCGCGCTGGCCGTGGGGACCTACTTTTGAAAGTGACTGTACATAGTCACTGAAGAATGAAGACAAATGAAAATATAATTAAATAAGCTTTAGAACAGTTAAATTATTCATTAACCATAAGTATGGTTAGTGGTAGTTTTGTGGGGCTAAGAACCAGGCAGTTAAACTGGACTTAAGGGCGACCCTTTTTCGAACCCTTCCTCGGGCTCTCAGAGATAATCCGGGTACTCGGGAGGCGGCCGTCACAGTATGAGGAGACCACAGCCGTTATGACCTGTCGTAGTACATTGCTTACTTAACTAATTCCAATACTTATAGATAAATAATTACTCTTATCAAACTCATTGCCGTTGAGCGATTAAATTAATCTTTTAATCGATGTTCCACTTTGAGAAATAAGGAATTAACGAAAAGTGATGAAATTTACGCTGATTGCCTCCACCGAATTGGCTACGCCTAAATTTCATTACAAGGGTTGATTGCATAATAAGTGTCAATCATAGCAATATTTATCAATTTCGCTTTCTGGTGATTATTTTCTATCACTATTATATCTATTATCCAGGTGTAAAACTTAATGCGGCCGTATCGCATCCACAGGCTTGCCGCGTCGCCGTTGCGCTTTGGTTAGGGACATTAGTTTCCCTGTAACATCATAGCACCACTCTATGACCTTTGACCCGCATTACGATCCTTGGAGGTCAAAAAATCAACAATACGGATCTATGAACTGCCTAACCGACTTTGGAACCCTTTAAAACCTATGGTTCGAAACGTTGATTGTCATGATAGCCGGACCTTTACCACTATGACCTTTGACCTCAGTATTAACCTTGGAGGTCAATTAGTGAATAGTACGGGTATTTGGACAATATCAATGACTTGCACACCCTATAAAACCCATGGATCGACACCTTTGTTGGTATGCTATTCTTTTTGCGACCCTTATGACCTTGACGGTAACCTTAACCCATTACTGGCCGAAAGTGTGAAAGTGTGAAAATTCATTCGTGGACATAAAATTTCCGAACATTTTCCAGTGAGGTAACAAATCCTTTGCTGAGGGGGGCCCCATCATTAACCCCAGCTGAGGGCCCCCAATCACTCCAGACCGCGCGTGTACATACATAATATATCCGTAGGTAAAAGCTTACCTAAAGCTTACCCTCCATGACAACTTTCATTGAAGACTATCCACTTGGGCACTATATGAGCTCCCAAGAAACGCATATTTATATAGATTTAGAAAAGTGGCCTACCGCGCAGCTAACTCCAGACCAATTTGACTTAAATTTCAATTCAGATTCAAAATTTCTCACTTGACACTCACAGCTCTGTGGACGTTGGCCAAGTCGGGCATCGATGCGTCGGAAGTTATGCAGTTTTTGGCATGGTGGCAATCCCGAGAACTCTTCATTTTATTATTGGAAATGAATGCACCCTTGAACAATTTTTTAATGCACATTTTTCCAAATAATTTTCTATTTCCATTGGCTAAACGAGTACCTTACTCCAATCATACTTTCCCTTGTTACTGAAAACATTTGAACTCCCTTTTCCACACCGATGATTTTCACCTTCCGTAACCCAGATGAGTATTGTTTTTTAACATTCCTGAGCACTCACAGGGGTGTTTAAATTTTCATCAAATTTAGGTGCAAAATTTTCATGTTCACCATGCAGAGAAATGTTGATCAGAGCAGTTTATTATTGAGAATTAATAAATAAGATAGCATATATTTTAATAAAAAAAAGTTGCTGCATATAGGGTTAAATTGGAAGAGTAATGCGTCTCCTCTATAGTTCTATTTTCCTTTCTGTACCTGATATATAACGATGTCTGTGAAGACTTTCTGGATCTAACTACGAATGACTTTTTCGACCGTCGGATTTGAACATGAAATTTGCACTAGCTTTTCTGTCTCTGATATGTCTTTGCGCGTATTGAGGAGGTTAAATTATGAAAATCGATTCAAATATTCATAATAAAATATTTCCGCAATTATTTTTCTCGCCTGCCCTACCTTGCAATCTAGATTTCAAGTGACACATGTCATGTCTCCATTTTCAGTTAACGCATTGCACACATGAAATGGAATTTCTTAAAGGAATCAAATGCGTTTTGATATAGTGCACTCAACTAACTTAAAAACTTCAATCTTATTCTTCAACTGATGCACTATAAAAAAGCGTTAATTATGGATTATCTGAAGATCAGTTGTTAACCTGGGTTCATTAATTTAAGGAATTAAAGAAAAGAAGACATTAAAACTGCCTCTAAGCCACTAAAAATAGCTACATTGACTACTCTTCGGAGGCCAAGAAGAATTCCTGTCGAAAAAAGTTACTCCTAGCCTGACATGATGTCAAATAAAGAGGCTCTTTATCACTAATTTTGTCTATGTAGCTCATAAAAATTTCAGGACAGGTGTCCGCAAAAACCTGAGAAAGCCTATGAATATAATGATTATCCCATTTACGAGAGAGTAATGCGAGCAAAAATGAAATCATTGTAGCAGAAGATATATGTGAAGGTTCTCGAGATCGGTCAAAATAACCAAGCTGCAATAACGAACTTTTCCTTAAATGAACCGATTCAAAAATGAACAGTTCTCTAAAACTCCCTGACTCATATCTGCACTGTACGCATGCGGCGTATTCGGTCTAACATGCATGCTTAACATCATCATCATCATAACTGGTCAATAATCCTAATAATGGTTTGACGCAGATCTCCACTCAATTCTCGTATCATCTAATCTTTTCACACCTACTTATTTCTTCTATTTCGCATATTTATTTACCTGTTTCATACAATTTCTTCGAGGTCTTTCTTTTCAGTTCTTGCCTTCCACTTGTCCTTCGACGATTATCTTCATCAAGCCATCATGTCTCAAGGTGTGGCCTATAAGGTGGTTCCGTCTACTTCTTAAGGTTTTCATGAGGCTACTCTTCACTCCTACTCTTCTTAGGACTTCCTCGTTACTAACTCGGTCGATCCATGTGATTCTCATCATTCTTCTGTAGCACCACATTTCGAAGGCCTCTATCATGGCTTTCTCCGCTGCTGTTATTGTCCAAGCCTCCCTTCCTAGTAGGAGCATACTCCAAATGTAGG
Source organism: Ischnura elegans (assembly GCF_921293095.1). Lineage (NCBI taxonomy): Eukaryota > Metazoa > Arthropoda > Insecta > Odonata > Coenagrionidae > Ischnura > Ischnura elegans. Next base: position 154,921,732 of record NC_060246.1, read on the forward strand.
TTCTTAGAAATTGTTACCATACTTCCATATTTAAGTATCCCTCAGTAAGCAAGTCTCTTTTGGTGGAAATGCTCTCTTCGCCTGGGTTATTCTGCTGATAATTTATTTCTTTTTTCTCCCGTCACTAATTATCTTGCTTCCCAAATAAACGAATTCATCCACCTCTATCAGTTTTTGCTTCCCTATTTTAATGTTAGTGTTGACTTCTTCTCTTCTGCTGCATACTAAGATCTTAATTTTCTTCGTGCTTATTTTCAGTTGATATTTACCCATTACCCTACCCATATTATCCAGAATATTTTTCAAATCCGTCTCTGTTTCTGCTATAATGGCTACGTCATCGGAAAATCTTAGCATGCTAATTTTTTCTCCATGGATATTCACTTCCAATGCCTTTTCTTTGATTTCATTAATTAATCTCTCGATGTTAACGTTGAAAATTACTGATGAAAATGCACAGACTTCTCCCATTCTGTTCCTAAATCTTGGATCTTCAAAGCTGGGCCCTGATTTTATCACCGCTGCTTGGTTTTTGTAAAAACTGTGGATAACTCTTCTATCATTGTAGAGAACTCAAATTTCTTTCAGGGATTCAAGCATTGTGTTCCAATCCACATTTTCAAATGTCCTCTGTAAGTCCACGAACGCAACGAACGTTGGTTTGCTCTTTTCAATTCCCTTCTCTATGAGCAGTCAAAGGGCCAGTTTTGCTTTCCTTGTGCCTTTGTTTTTTTCTGAATCCAAATCGGTCCTCATCCAAGTACTCTTCTGATTTTCGCTCTATTCTTCTACAGATGATACTTGTATCTTCGACGCATATGCAGTAAGGCTTGTGGTCCTAAAATCTTCGCAGTTCTCCTCTCTTTTCTTCTTAGAAATAGGGATTGAAATGTTCTTCTCGAAGTCCTTTTGTATCTCACCTGTCGAATACATTTCACTAACGATTTTGTATAGCTGGTTCAACGTCTTCTCTGCTGAATTTTTAATTATTTCTGCAGGAATGTCATCAATGCCAGAAGCTTTATTTATCCTGAGGTCTCTTACAGCCGCATCAAATTCCGATCTTAAAATTGGGACTTTCATGTCATCGGCATCCACTTCCCTCTCGTTTTCGATAGCATTCGTTCTTAGGCTGCTTCCTTTGTACAAATCTTCCAGATATTCCTTCCGTCTCTTCCCGTTTTCTTCGCTTTCAATCATTAGTTCTCCGTCTTTGTCCCTAAGGGTATTACATCTTCCGCCCATTTCCTTAAAGTGGTTCCTTACTATTCTATAGGCGGCCTCTGCTTTTTCATGTTTAAGATTGTTTTGTACGTCTTCACATATACTTTTCATCCACGTTTCTCTAGTCTTCTACGCTTTACGGCATATTTCGTTCCTTATTCTCTTGTAACAACTCTGTCCTTCCTCTGTTTTCGCAGCCTTGTATATTCTTCTTTCTTCAATGAGATCTAATACTTCCTGCGTGATCCATGGTCTTTTTATAACGACTCCTCTTTTACCAATAACTTTCTCAGATGCTGCCTGCAGACCACTTCTAATGGTTTCCCAACTCTCTTTTATTGGTTTATTGGTCGTATCCTCTCCTATTTTTTTCAACCTCTTTAACCCATTTACGGCCAACGTTGCGAAAACGCAACATTATTGAGAAATGCAAAAAAAAATGTCTCAATTGAATTTTATTTACATAGAAGTCGCTTTTTTCGATAAAAATAAGTTTAAACTGATTTTTAATGAGATTATAATGACATTTAATAAGTATTTCGATACTTATAAAATACTCAAAATGTGTCAATTTTCGAGTCTCCTGTTAAGAAAGATAAATAATTTTTCCTAAGAGTAACTATTCCCTTTATTAAGTTTTTTATTCGTCCATGAGAACGTAGAAATTTCAATTAATAGATTTTAAAGCTTATATTTAGTCAGGGAGTCAACATTAAGCGAAAATCAGATACGGAAAACAATGTTGCGTTTTCGCAACGTTGGCCGAATCCGGTATCTATAGGCAGTTATGCAACTCGCATTACCACATATTTCCGTCTCGTAGGAATATGCCGTTTTTACCGTCAGATATAATCCTACGCCTTTTTATTCCTCGTATTTGATAGATATCGTCATATTTGATAGTTAAAATTCTTAAATATTATATTTCCAATAAGATGTTGCGTTATTTTACCTAAATCCAATATAAAATAGAGATGCATTACGGCTTGAAGGAAATGAGTCAAAGTGAATATTTTTACAGAAGATAACGTATTTTCCAGTTTTTAATTGATATTTTTATCACAACAGATTGAATTACAACAAATAATGACTATTTATGAATTACATGAAAGCATTTTGAGTGCAATTGAACACAAAACTTTGTACACTCAATCCGAATTAGTCCTTCCTTGCTTCACGCTTCAGCGCTATCACCCACTTTTACAACAGGATATTGGATGAATGAAGACGATAAGGCGTAGATTTGGTTTGGAAATGATTTAACCAAAAGATATTTATATTAAAAAAAATAATCTACACTTTTCAGACAGTTCCTGTCTGGACAATAATGACAGATTTGTAAATTATGACCTCAATTTGACGACTTAAACTCAAAATTATTAGAATTCGGAATAATGGCGCATAAATTTTGAAATAATGAGCAATGGTACCTTACTTTGGTCACAACAGTGCATAAATGTTCTTTTAAAACAAGCCTTTTAGATTTTGTATATAACTTTGGTGCTTATGTTATTCAGACGGTTTTAGGGTTCAACCAGGCGATAGAAAATTATTTCCATCGAAATTTAGGCTTGGAAACAAGTGGTATTCTGGAATTTCTCAAGTTTATCCCGGATCCCTCGAATCATCGTATGTTTTTCGATAACTTCTTTTCATCTTGAAGACTATTTATTGTTTTGAAAGAAAAAGGATTATTTGTCACTGGAGCCATCAATGAAAATACAACGTAGGAGTGCCTGATAGAATATGATAAAACCATCGACGTGAAACCGAGAGGAACATGAAAACAAAACATTTGACAAAGCCGAAGGTCTTAGTATTGTTCGATGGAATGATAACTAGATTATCCCTGTACAGAGCAATACAAGTTTTTCGCTTCCATTGGGCACAGGGAAAAGTTTCAGCAGAAAAAAAATACAATTTCACATACTATTCTATGTTAATAAAAGAAAATACTATTCGTGTTATTGGGGAGTATAGTAAATACATGGGAGGCGTGGACCTACTTGATAATGCAAATGCAAATTACTGCACAAGAATTCAGGGGAAAAAAGGTCCTAGCTTGTCAACTTACTGGACAGCGTTTGCACTAACGCCAGGAGATTGTGCAGGTAATGCAACGGAAGTAAATTTCACTGGTAGACTTCAAATCGTATCTAGCAGGGGTGCATCTAAAAAGTGAAGTGAATCAGGCAGTAGATGACATACCCCTGTACAATTCGCGTCCATAAACATAGAAAAGTTAGGCCATGTAATTCATCGCGGATTTGTGAAGCATGAAAGTACGAATTTGGCCATAGAGTTTTAAAAAATTCAGTAGTTGCCGAAACAGCGTAAAAGCCAAACCATGTGTGAATGTACGAAATTTTATGTTCCATTGCACCCAAAATGCTTGAGTATTTCATGAAGATCCACAAATTGTTGTGATTCAATCTGCAATGATAAAATTAAAGTCAATGAAAGAATGTGAAATACATGCTCTTCTGAGAAAATTTTCGCTTTGACTTATTTCTTTCAAACCGTAAAGCATGTCTATTTTATAGTGAATTTAGGTCAAATAACAACAACATCTCGTTGGAAACATAATATCTAAGGATGTTATTTATCCAATATGACGATATTTGTCATATACGTGGCATAAAAAGGCATAGGATTATATCCGACAGTAAAAACAGCATATTCCTATGAGAAGGCAATGTATTGTAATGCGGGTTGCATAACTTCATACAGATACCGGATTCTGCCAACGTTGCGAAAACTCAACATTTTTTTTTTACCATAAGCAAATTTTTTTGAAGGCCCATATTTTCAAATTTACCTTGTTTAGCATGTTATTGGGTAAAATGAAGAGAAAAAATTATGTTTTCAAGTATTTCTTTACTCGGCCGGTAATGGGAGCCAGTTGATGCTGAAACTCTCTCAATTTTTCAACGTGCCATATGTTTACACGGCTTTCTTCAATTTTTTAAATTTAAGGTGGCATTTCATCATAACTAAGTTATGGTCACTATTGATATTTGCCCCTGGATAACTTTTGCAGCCCTTCACCTGGTTCCTGAATCTTTGTTTCACTAGAATGTAGTCGATTTGAAATCTTCTAAGGTCTCCTGGCATCTTCCACGTGTATCCTCTTTGCAGGGGGTTTTTGATTAAAGTGTTGGCAACCACTAGCCTGTGCTCCGTGCAGAATTCAAGTAGCCTTTTTCCTCTTTCATTTCGGTTACCTAACCCATATTTCCCAGTTATTATTCCACCTCGACCTTCGCCGACGACGGCGTTCCAGTCACATAAAATAATAAGAATTTCTTCCCCTCTTACCTGCTTGATAACTTCCGTTATATCTTGGTAGACATCTTCTACTTCTTCATCTTCATGTAGGCATGTAAACCTGTACCACTACAGTAGCTACGGGTTTAATATCTATCTTCACCATTTCTATCCTTTCATTAAACGGCTTTTAACACGCATCCCGGCGCTTTTTCTAAGCATTATGCCTACTCCAGCATTACCATTTAGCGATCCTGTGTGCATTTATCTGTAGCTTCCACTCCAAAAGTCTCCTTCCTGGGGCCACTTAATTTCGCTGATGCCAATACGTCGAAGTTCATTCTTTGCATCTCCACCTACAAGCGTACCCTTACCAAGTTTGGAAAGTAGCCATGGAATGGCTTATGGACGTGATTAAACGTGTGTACATACCATCATCTTCATCTTTTAATTCATTTATGTGAAGAAATGTAAAATGAACCAATATTAAAATTGTGCAAAAAAATGCTTCGAGAAGCATATTAAATCGAATGAATGAAAAGTAATCGTCTGATATAACAATCAAACATTTGATTTTCAGCCCGAGAGATTTCCATCAGAAGATCATACATCCGGACCAAGTTTTCAATACCATTATTTAAAGATATACCTATCCTATTAGCCATTCATAAACCTCAATCACTTAATAGGTTAGTTCCTATTATTTTTTATTGCCTTAATCGAAAGATTATTACTCCTGGAGTAAATATTTCACGCTTTTAGATTTTTAAATGACGGAATCTATTTTTCGCTATTAAATAAAAAGTAAAAAATTTCAAGCGCGCGAAAACTCGACGGCTAAGTATGAATGTTGGGAAAACTCCGAGTGACGTCGTTCTGGTTCCCGCTGGCGCAAGTGAGGTGAGCTTGGGGCGAGGCTTCGAGCGCTGATACGACGCAGGATGCTAGCAGGTAGCAGAGTACCCTTCTAGCTGGCAGCGCTTGACTTAAATAACGATTATTAATACCTTATCAACCGAATGAAACTTTCCGATCTTAGCCAGTTTTGATAGGTGATTATTATGAGATATTTCCCTGAAGTCTGTGCCTCATGCATACATTGGTAATCTCAGACGATGTAAAACTCCTGTATACTCGTATAAAAAAAACCCTCGTTCATAGTTAGTTTTGTGAGCGAGGGATATCGTACAATTCCAGAGTTTCAAAACAAATTCCCTTGCAAAGAAGACCGGTCAGAGAGGAAGATTTTTGAGCAACATTTGTGAGTAGATATTTATATTGCTTCGTAAAGGTGCTAATGTTATTCAGACGGTTTTAGGATTTAACCAGGCGATAGAAAATTACTTCGATCGAAAGTTAGGCTAGGGAGCGAGTGCTATTCTGAAATTTCTCAAGTTTATCCAAATTACTGAACTAGAATTCAGGGGAAATAAGGTCCTAGTTTATCAAATTACTGGACAGCGTTTTCAATAACGCCAGGAAATTGTACACGTTATGCAAAGAAATGTAATGATACTGCTAGACTTCAAATCGTATCTAGCAGGGCAAATCTAAAAGTGGTGTGAATCAGTCAGTAGATGACGTACCCCTGGGAAAGTCACGTCCATAAACATAGAAAAGGTGGGTCATATAATTCATTGCAGATTCGTGAAGCATGACAGGACGAACTTGGCCATAGAGTTAAAAAAATGCAGACCAGAAGAAGTTGCCAAAACGACAGTGTAAATGCCAAACCATATATGAATATACAAAACTTTGTGTTCCACTGCACCCAATATTCTTGAGTAATACATAAAAAGTCATTAATTGTCTTAATTCAATCTGCAATGGTAAAATTAATGTCAATGAAAAAATGTGAAATACATGCTCTTCTGAGATAATTTTCGCTTAGACTAATTTCTTCCAAACCGTAATGCATCTCTATTTTATTTTGGATTTAGATTAAATGATGCAGAATCTCATTGGAAGCATAATATCTAAGAAGTTAAATAATTAATATGACGATATCCAACAAATACGTGGCATAAAAAGGCATACGACTATATCTGACATTAAAAACGGCATATTCCTTTGAGACGGAAATATTTGGTGATGCGGGTTGCATAAATGTCTATGGATACCTGATTCGGCCAAAGTTGCGAAAACGCAACATATATTATTTACCATCAGCAAATTTTTTGAAGGCCCATATTTTCAATTTATCTTATTTAGCATTTTATGAGGTAAAATGAAGAGAAAAAATTATATATTTTCAAGTATTTCTTTACTCGACCGGTAACGTGTTAAAAAAAAAACCCTTCATTCACACTCAAGCTGACAACTTTTGATGATCAGCAGTGACCTCTCGTCACGGGTCAGGGGGAGAATGGGAGGGATTGGGGTGGACAAGAAAAGGCAAAGGGGTTTTTTTTTCTTTGGGAGAGGAATGGGGTGGGGTGCGCGGAAAGGGAAGGGAATGTATGAGTGATCTCTTGGTGATCGCTGCGCTTTAAAGAACAAGAGCCTTCTAAAAATCCTTCGTTTAATACAAATTTCATGAAAATAACAAGTAATTGAAGTACATAGGCATACATCAGACTGCCGCTTCCTTGCGGGCGTATGCGAGAATTCGACTGAATATAACATTAAAAGAAAATTAAGTAAACAAGTGAAACGACTAATTCTCGCCCGATTGATTTTATCAGTTCATTTTGCACCACCTGATCACGATGTTAGATAACGGTATAATCATAATAAAAACGTACCCTGTCCTTACAAATTAATACACACTAGCACACAGGGGGGATTTGGGGGGAGTCGGGACACAGTAAAGATTGGGGGGGCTCTTCTGCACTGAATGGGGCGGGGACAACTTTGGGGATCTTTTATGGGTTCGTTGACGACACTGTTTCGGGATCTTCTTAAATCTTGGGGGAAGGGAATTGTCTAATTTCGTGGTTGGGGTCGGGGTTGTGGTACTTATCGGATCCGGGTCGCGTCAACGCCGAGGGCTGAGTTCCTGCTTTCTTTGCGGCTCCTGGTGAGGGATGTTGCCTTCCTCCGTGTCTCCTTGGTGGGATGGCGCGTGACGGCTGCGTATCTCGCTGGCAATACTTTAAAAAAAACCAGGCCGACTTCTTCCTTAAGCTTCGCAATCTCACGCCCCGTATGACCGCGTGACCCGTCTAGTTCCCTCATTTCTATTTTTCCTTCTCCGGCTGCCAAAAACGCAGGGTTTTTAACTCCCAAAAGTCGGGGTGGTGAACCTGGGGTAGGGGCCGTGGGAGGGTCCGTCGATGGACTCCCCCGAGTCATACCACACTGGGGGAGAGGGAGGGATGTCTTCGTCGTTGCGCAATGCGGGGACTCGGGAAAGCGGGGATTGAATAGGGGGGAGGGATGAATCACGTTCACCGCTCACTCGCATACCGGGGCAATCCACACACGCACACTAATACAAAAGAAAAAATGAACCTCTACTTGAGTACGAGGTAAGGCACTCCCTCTCTCAAAACGTCCGTTCGACTCGCAATGTGACCGGCTAAACGGCATCGGTTACACAGCTGAACCATGCGTTATGAGTGCCATCTATAATTCAAGTCTTTTAAAATAAAAATCCGTAATTCTATTTGTTAATTTGGTGCTGAGAAAATTGAAATGAGAAAATTCTAACTTTGTCTCGACTCTTTGAAAGTCTTTAAAAAAAAATAACTCAATTAGCTTGGAGAGAATCACCAGAGTTTTCCACTCATCTTGATTAAAACGGAAACATTTTTAATAACCAAATGCCTCTTCTCAAAGTATTTCGCATATGCCAAGCAGGATGAGGTTCACAAATCCTTTTATCCTTTGTAAAAAAGAAACAAATCTGTTGTTTTTTCAGAGTTCAAGATGTTTACCCATTCATATTGTGAAACTTTTAATTCTAACTTGATAAAGTTGGACGACTGATTCAAAATATCGGCAAGTATCGTAACCAATGCACACCTTCTTTGTCTTTGCACTGTTCATATAGTACACTATTTGAAGAAGTAAATCGTTCAATATCCGGGATGTATAGGGAATCAAATTTCCAGCATTTTTCTTTCTCTTCTATGGAGGAGACTATAGTACCACATCGTCCGACGGCTGCATGACGACTTACACACTTCGAGGATATATATTGCTTAAGAAGGGGATGTTGAAGGGGAGGAGTGCGGGTGCAGTCATCAGGGCATGGATCAACTTCTCCTTTGAGGTGGCTGTAGTGGAACCACTGAGCAAGAGAATATGCATACCTCAATGCGCAAATGCTATTGCACAACTTGTGACATGAATTTAGGCAGGAAGAGGCTGGAAAAGAGCATTAATTGGGCGGGGTGCAGTTTCATTCTTTTTCAAGAATATGAAAGCGCGTCCCTCGAGATCTGTCAGGAACTTACTTCGCTGAATACATAGAAAGTGAATGCACTCTCAATCAAAGCCTCCAAGGTGGGTGAAAGCTCGACGTGAGAAATAAATCCCTCGTTAAATGAAGTCTTATCACTCTGTAGGGTGTCTTGGAGACGAATTATATCTCCTCCAGAGATATGTATTCCATAGTCGACGGCTACATGCTCTGTCACTCCACCTTGGCTAAATGTTACGGATACCACGACCTGCATTCTGCGACAGATTCATCTAAAATAATCAAAATCTGTCTATACTCATTGTATCAATCAAACTAAATTGTACGTCAAAGCACTGCAGGAACAAGTGACTTTGTGCGCAGTCATGTGCATGGGTGCAAAGTCTAATACACCAACGAATGAAGTTCGCCATGAAAATATATTTGACTTACAAGGGGAGACCACAAAACATGCTCCGCCTTTTTCAATGCCGTATTTTTTATGGCCTTCGGAATGGTAAACACATCCCTGAATCAGTAGTGGTTGCGTTGAATTGGCCTTAGTTTGGCTGTAATTAATTAATTTTCATGCAGTACTTTTCACCAGCCGAGTATAGTTCCATGATATCGCTGCCATGACACTGCTTAATTACCTAAACGCCATTGTGATACCCTTTGAGTGCCATGGGTTTTTTGATGGGTACTCCCAGAAGTGCCATGGGTATTTTGCTAATTTTGTAGACCTTTATTAAAAACTTAATAATTTGCTTATTTATTACTGTTTTTGCACAATTCTTTTTGTATTTGGCAGTGAATTCATTCATCTAAATTAAAATAAAAAAATATTGGCAGTTTTTTTTCCGTAAAGCTCAATTGTTGTAGTTAAATTTTAAATTTAACGAGATTGAATTATTTAATTTTTCACTTTTGACCCAAAAATGGACAAACAAAATCCTTTTAATATGAACCAAACAAAAATAAATATGAAATACCATTGTTTTTCTATAAAATAGTCACATAATCGCAAAGAAAATTGCTCAAATTTTCAGTAAATATCTTTTTTATTTCTCCAATGATAGTTGCATAAAATTCAGGGGTAATTGAATCGTTTTTTTTTAAACATCTTTCCAAACCAAGGGATTGAGCTAGAATTAGCGGACCAGTCCGAAAAAAATGGATGTCTTCTAGTGATTTGATTTCCATAAACACCGTAATAAAAGACCTCATTTCTTCCACTCTGACTGGACACCATTTCTGCATTCTCGAATTCGGTGAGAGTCTATTATGTGAAGCCTAAACCTGTTTCTACCTAAAAGAGTACCTGTTGGTCTCCTTTACAACCATGTTCCAGAATGTGATGGCAAAGAAGAGGTTGAATTACACAATTGGAGGAGTTTGGTGGCGGTAGACGTTTGGGCCCAGGTTTTTCAAGAATTCAAAATTTGGAGTCTGGGGTAAATCATAATTGCCCTGAACTTCAACGAATTCTGGAGTGTGTTCACAGCTTCCACTTCCACTGTAAAGTTCATCAGAACTATTACTATCATCACTAAAGTCAATTATTACCGGTGTCTTCTTAGCAAAGAGTATCACACTTTCATCTGAGTCTGATAACATTCCCCTTCACTCTTGTTTCGACGAGAATGGGCGCTGTTGGGGACACAGAACCGTTGTCATGATCACTTAGCTAATTTATATATTCAACTAATCTGTCATCGTCAACACCAGACGCTAACTCAGTTCTCGACGTTGACACTATTTACTAAACCATAAGGCTACTTCAATTTCGAAGAGGTAAAATGCGACTACAATCCCGCTCGTCGCAGGATGAAACTGGCCACGCAAACAAAACTGTGAGCTTTACATATGTGGGGTAATTTCATTGAGTAAATGACAGCAAAAGACGGCAAACAACCAATTCTTTTGAGCTTTACATATGTGGGGTAATTTCATTGAGTAAATGACAGCAAAAGACGGCACATAACGAATTCTTTTCAGCTTTACATATGTGGGGTAATTTCATTGAGTAAATGACAGCAAAAGACGGCACATAACGAATTCTTTTCAGCTTTACATATGTGGGGTAATTTCATTGAGTAAATGACAGCAAAAGACGGCACATAACGAATTCTTTTCAGCTTTACATATGTGGGGTAATTTCATTGAGTAAATGACAGCTAAAGACGGCACACAACCAATTCTTTTATGTTCACCGTCATCACATTTCAATTACTACTGCCTTTGATACCATGAAAACGAGGTTGGAAATCGGAGTCAAATTGACGACCCGGTGCACCGGGTCGACAATGTGACTCCGATTTCCAGCCTCCGCGGTGCCCCAGTTGACCGGTACACAAGCTGTGATTGATTGCACGGTATCAATTACATACTTAGTACCTTACCTTCTCTCTTTCGGTGCTAAATATAAAAAACATGATTGAAATGGCACATTCAGCAACAAATTATATCTTTCGAAGTAATAGAGCATAGATACAAACCTCGTGTCTTCCAGTAACGATCATATATCGCTCGCGCTCTGAAAAAAATAAGACGCGCTTCGCAGTGGATAAAATGTTTCAAATAAGTTAAAAGGAAATAGGAACTAGCCAAAAATAACACCACTGATAGATATACAAAGTACAAGGTATATTAAATGAAAGCCAGTTGATTTTAGGCGACAAACAATGCGGCTTATTAAGTGTAATACCAGGAAGCTGTTTCGTAAGAACCAAAAATGGCGCTCAGAAATTTCCATCTGTCATATGGTCACAAAAATTTACAAATATGTTGATAATTGCAATTAAAAATTCAAATTATAATGCAACATGGTAAAAAATAAACTGTTCTGGTGTTATATGCTATAAAAAGTATCAATTGAATGAAAAAAACATTGTTTTAACAGGGTTCATTGTCAACAACGATATATCGTCGTTGGCACTTCTGGCACATTCTGCAAACGACGATATATCGTTGCGTGGCACTCAAAGGGCTAAAAAATAGTCTCATGTCTATGCTTGTTGCAATTGAAATTAATGAAAAACTTGATGCCGTATTATCACAATGAAGACAACAAAATATACAGCCTTCACGAATCCCCGATTCCTGGTCCCCTGAGTGGTAGCCTTAAACGGTACCACTACCCCACCTGACCCACCTGCTGAGTGCTGTAATAGCATGAAACTATACACGGCTTGTGAAAGTACCGTATGAAAACTAATTAATTACAGCCAAACTAAGGCCCATTCAACGGAACCACTACTAGTTTAGGGATGTGTTCACCATTCCGATGGCCTGAAAAGATACGGCATTGAAAAAGGCGGAGGAAGTTTCGTGGTCTACCCTTGTTAGCCGGGATGCGAACCGCGATCTCCCGATTACTGGTCAGATGAGTTAGCGAGTTACACCACAAATCCATTTTTTCAGAGCGAACTCCGGGATGGGTTTTACCGAACAAGATTTTGACGTAATAAGTCCACACTGTTGCATATGTGAGGAGGTTCGCGCTTACTAAGTCACTGTCGGAGTGAAAAACCCTTATTCTCTCGCTGGGCTATGACGACGAATTTCAAAGCACTGCAATTTTTATATTTGTTTTTGCATCGATTTTGGTTTTGTGTTGTTTTTGCGTTACTCAATTGAAAACTAGCATACAGGATCTCTAGATATGACTGGACATCATGGTGTTATTTACACACCAGTCGTGTAATTGAATTGAAATTTTAAAAAGATTTTTTGCTCAATTCCTGATTTAACATATCTTGTTTTGTAGCGTGGTGACAATGTTTTATTGTTACTGGGCAATTCTATTTGTGATAGAATAACTTTTTTAAGAAAAATATGCATTAGGATATTTAGATAAAATTGTAAAATACAAAAAAAATCAAAAATTCTAACTGTGCATGATATGGGCTAAAAATATTTATGAAGGTGATTTTCGTACACAGAAACAAAATTAATTATAGAAATAAGAAATTATAGAAACTACAAATTAGGCAGGATGCATAATTTGTAGTTTCGACAGTATAAAATGTATATCACAGTCTTAAACAAACACGTGACGGAATTACCAATTTCTTCTTGTTTAAAATTATTAAAAGTTAAAATAAAAAAATGTTGCTTCTACATAATCAAATTCCCACATTCAGTGTACTCTGAGCTTTCTGCAGTTTCCCCTCTGTGTCAGGCTAACTAGCCCTTCTGGTCCCAAGAGACGCTAGCAAGTTTTCCAGGACTTTGCCCACTTCCACATGGAGATGCTAAATTTGAAGACATGAAATTTAGACAGTATTAATTGAACCTGAGTTTGTAGATATTTTATTTGTGCTCATGCGCATGTTCCGTCTGCGCAGCCAATTTTAAAGCAATGCATTTTTATGGTCAGTATAAGGATATTATAGTCAACTGTTCTTAAAATGGTTTTAACAGCTTACCCACAAATAATTTATCTCTTTACCTAGCATAACCTTGTTACAAAGTTAATTATATAACTTAAAATATCAGCTCAGATGTACGCGACTATGCAATTTATTCAACGTAGATATATAAAATGAATTCTTATTAAAAACACACATTGCCTAACTTTAGGTAATTCCGTCACGCAGTTATAAGGCCTCGATAAAGCATTTTTGAGATTAAGCATTGCCCTACTGCAAAAGCAAAATGTCTCCATTGAATGGCTGCTTTTTCGCTTCTATTTCCGTTTGATTCTGGTATTTACAACATGAGTCAACGCATGCCGAAAATAATTAGCCCCATGTCATTGAAATTTGAAATATTTGTTACAAAAATGTAAAACTCCTAATGTTTTCTTTTGCATGATAAAATAAATTGTTTGAACTACGCTTGAGTTTTATTTCAGTTTAATCCAAAGGACCTAAATCACACTGAAATTGGGTATTTTAATTAAAAATATCATTTCTATTCATAAAAGCACCTGAAGGCTTTTATTAAGGCTCACATTCTTACAATGAGCCATTTAATTTGTCGTATTAATTTATATAATGAATATTTTTTCTATCTCAGGTTTCATTAGATGCTCATGATGAATTTTCAAACGCGCTGTTGAATTTTATCGCGTTGTTTTTCACTTTTTTCAACTTCAGTATTTATAAGGCTTTTTATATCTTTATTGCCGCGGACAGTTATTGGCTGCTACAATCAGTCTACTACGTTGATTAAAGTTGATAATGGCCAATAGTTTTTTAAAACGATTATTATCTCCAAAACGATGTAAATCCTTTACGACGACTGTTCATTACCATCATGGACTTATGAATTTATTTGGGAGCGTTTCTACGTAACTGTCATACTAGGGTTCAAAAATTCAATTTAAGGTAAATGGACCGTTCAAAGTACTGACATGGTGTAAATATTCCAAATTTTAATAATCCGTACCTGTTTCTCCCCATACTCCAACCATTTTTTACGAAAACGCCGCGGAATTGAGCTCTCGTATCATATGAGCAAATGATTCCGTTTACATAGCCATTCCATTACCTACTGAAGATTTCGCAACTAAGATAAGATTTTTCTATGAAAATTTCCAGTTAAGCATTCTCCCCAATCATGACTGTGTCTTACCAATCCATTTCATCAATACTTGAAAGTCACATGTTCACGCAGAGGAATGCAACGCAACAGTGCGTCGTTTTGGTGTCAGTCAGTGACGATTGACATACATTTTTTTCCGATGACCAAAATCGAGGGATGCGGGAGATAAATCGTTTCGTATCGAAATCAAGTCCATCCCAAGGATGAAAGATCAGATTTAAAAAATTCTCCAGCATTCACCGTTTTTGTTCCTGAGGGCCGTCACTGACTGACATTTTAACCTTTGGTATTCCTCAAGTTTCAAATTTTGGTGCGTGCGCTTCATTGGCCCCGACTGGTACACTAAATTCGTGGCATAATATGTTCCTCGAGTAATAATGTTATATCAGTTTTATTGTTCTTGGTAAATTGTTTGTTTATGCAGCAGAGTATTTTATTTTTTTGCCAATTGTTGACTTCGGCATGCCGCGTATCACCGTCACCTTCATTGTCGTCGCGTCGCTTCGGTACGTTTGTTGTGAAAGCGGGACATAGGAGCAGAATGATTGTTGATATCTGAAATCCTTAATTGTAACATATGTCAGGATTTACTACGATGGCAAAGACGGGAGCAGAGAGACAGCGCGAGCATCGTGAGAGGAAAAAGCAAAAAGCGGTGAATGCGATGAATTAAACAGGAAGAATAGAGAGCGGCAATGAGGTCGTAACAGATCATGGCAAGGGTGGTGTTGATGTAGTTGGGGGCAAAGGCAGAAACATGACCTGGGAAGCTTTTGAGTCGGGTTCTCCTGTATTAAATGCAGTGTGAGTGTGTAATTAAAACAGCATGAAAATAAAATTTGCAGAGATCCCTGTACGCGGCATTTCTGCCTCCAATGGAATGCTGGACTAACAGTGGCACGGCATTTCACCCATACGGAACACACTCTTTGTTCACCATGTGGAGTTAGTTGCTATTATTAATTATTAATTAAGATGTCTTCTTACGCAATAGATCATAGTGCAAGGAGTACTCACCATTTTAAGCGAGAATATAGAAATTGAAGCAAAATCACTGGATAAAATACATACTATGTGCTTATGCTTCAGTAGGGTAGCCAGGAATTTCGTTCAAGGGGGGTCTAACACAAGGGGAAAATGTTTTAAAAGCAGGGCATTCGGTAGAGGGTTCTAAGCTAATTTTAACACTTTTTTCTGAAGGAAAATAATTGTTTTTATATTTCGGGGGGGGGGGGGGTTCGGACCCCCTGGACATACCCCCTGGCTATGCAACTGTTATGTTTCTTTTATATAAATTTCTGTGTTCAATATAGATATATTTGGCAATCCTCACTCCATGAAAAAGAAAAGTTAACACGCATCAAATCACATGAGTCAGTCAGTGACAATTCCCGTCAGTCAGTGACGCTCCATTTTTATGGCCAAAGAGAGGAAACCATTTCTTACTCAAAGTCACGATTTTTTATTTATTTTTTTTTTTTATTTTATCCTCAAACCACCGGATACAGCTCTTATTGGCCATTTTACACCGGGGTGTTCAACAAATGTAACAAGTAAACGTACACAAACGACCATGCCCTGGACCGGGGAAACCTACCCAGGCGGGACTCGTACCCGCGACCTCTTGTTTGGCAGGCGAGAACGTTACCCCGCCACCACCGAGGCCGGCAAATTTTGCATACGTTTGGGCAACACTTAGAACTATTTTACGTATATCATGGATTTTCTTTATCTAGTACCCTATAATTTAAGAGAAATGCGAAGAAATGTGACAACGTCACAAAACGGAGTTTCATTTTTGTCAGTCAGTGACGACGACTTTGAAGTTTAAAATCTCCGGTTCTACTGGGGTCACAGGGTGGTACCAAAGCCAGTGTATTCTTTCACTAACTTGTTTTTGGTGGATTCCTCCAGAAAGTTCCTAAATTGATTTGTATTAAGTCAAAGGGGAAATATATGAACAAAAACTGGGTGTAACGGTCAGTCAGTGACGCGTAGAAACGCTCTTGGACATCGAGAGAAAATATTGATTTCAAGGTAAAATAATGATGGCTGGGCCCACTTGAGGCCTGACGGGTCTGTTGATTTACCGGCGTATGATCAAAATTTCCAGCCCAGATCAAACCATCACCGCGGAAACCTACGTTCTAACGTCTTCCATATTTATTGAAGTTTATAATAGCAAAGAGTTTTTCCCAATTGATAATTACCTCTATTATGATTAAAACCCTGGTAAATTACGATCAATGAGTATTGCCACGTTATGAGAAAAACGTAATGATAAGGTTAACCAAGAGATATTTGCAAGGTCTACCTGATAACGGAAGGGTCTTGAGTCTTCCCGTAGTATGGTACAAAATAACCACCTAACCATTTCAAATTTGGGTTTTGTTGTGTTAAAAAAATAGTAATAAATTATTTTTTTGCAAGAATACGTAATCGCAATATCATATTATTAAATTATTGTGCTAGGTAAATATGCACTGAGAGCATCATTTTACTAATTTCAAAGAAGAAAAAGACATCATTTTTCAGTAATCAATACATGGTAGAAATTTTATCAAGACACGTTATGCATCTACATACCAGCTGAGAATGTTCAAAATATTTTCAAACCTCCGCAATTTTGTGCGTCCAAAAGGCGCGAATTGATAGTGTAGGTACTAATTAAATGAGCAAATCTCAAATTCTCTTCACAGTAGCAAAAGTTTTTTCCTCTGATAGAAACAATGCGTGTAATGCCCACCCTTACTGTGTACCGGGAGTTTCTATGTTATAAATCGGAAAAATATGAACTTTTAATGCAACTGGAAATGAACGGAAAAAAATTCTAAGTTTTTAGAGAATGTGAATTTATTATACATATTATAACATAACATAATGTCTTCCAAACTTGTATAACGTAAAAATTGGAAACTTGAAATAATTCTTCGTAAAATATGCCATATTTGTATGCCATTAGTTTTTGTGTTCCTAACCCTAAAAATGTGTGTTAGAGCAATAAAATTCAAATCTGGGGTGCCATTTCGCATTTTTCATACATCACGCCAAAATCGTTTTCT
The DNA here is from genome assembly GCF_921293095.1 of Ischnura elegans. Taxonomy (NCBI): domain Eukaryota; kingdom Metazoa; phylum Arthropoda; class Insecta; order Odonata; family Coenagrionidae; genus Ischnura; species Ischnura elegans. The sequence goes on from NC_060246.1 coordinate 154,939,180, forward strand.
AGCAATAAAATTCAATTTTTGAGTGCCATTTCGAATTTTTCTTCCATTGCACTGATTTAGTGTTTATAGCAATAAAATTCAATTCTGGAGTGCCATTTCGCATTTCTCTTACCTCGCACTGAAATCGTGTTTATAGTATAAATTTCAATTCTGGAGTGTCATTTCGCATTTTTCTTACTCTGCATAAAAATTGTGTTTAGAGCAATAAAATTCAATTCTGGAGGGTCGTTTCGCATTATTCTTAACCCGCATTTAAATCGTGTTCATAGCAATAAAGTTTAATTGTGGATTGCAATTTCGCATATTTCTTACATCGCGCAGAAATCGTGTTTAGAGTAGTAAAATTCAATTCTGGGGTGCAATTTCGCATTTTTCTTACCTTGCACTGAAATCATGTTTATAGCAGTAAAATTCAATTCTGGAGTATCATTTCGCATTTTTCTTACTTTGTACCGAAATCGTGTTCATAGAATTAAAATTTAATTCTGAAGGGTCATTTCGCATATTTCTTACATCGCACTAAAATCGTGTTTACACCAATAAAGTTTAATTCTGGATTTCCATTTAGCATATTTTGAAATCACTCTGAAATCGTGTTTATAGCAAAAAAATTTAATCTGGAATATCATTTCGCATTATCCTTAAACCGCACTGAAATCCTGTTTATAGCAATTAAATTAAATGCTGGGCTATCCTTTCCCATTTTTTTTACTTCGCGCTGAAATCGTGTGTAGAGCAATAAAATTCAATTCTTGAGGGTCGTTTCGCATTATTCTTAACCCGCATTGAAATCGTGTTTATAGCAATAAAGTTTAATTCTGAATTGACATTTCGCATTTATCTTACATCGCACTGAAATCGTGTTTGTAGCGATAAAATTCAATTCTGGAGTACTATTTCGCATTTCTTTTACCTCGCACTGAAATCATGTTTACGGCAAGGCATTTCAATTCTGTTGTGTCATTTCGAATTTTTCTTACATCATAATTGCTTCATGCATAGCATTAATTGTTTTCTAAAGTAAAGATGGTGACTAGAAAATAGAATTCACCTTGTGAGTTATTTAGCGGTGGCAGATGTGCTGTTTTCATCTTCTCGGTGTGTATTTATTCCTTTCATTGTGACAACTGAAGGTCTTCATCGATTTTAACGAAATCACATAATTCCTTCTCCTTGTTAAGGTTATGAAATTACCTACTACATATCACCAGTATTTTACTCAGCTCTGATCAAAATACACTCTTTTGCATCATCCTTGTTGGTATGCTTCCTTCAACGCACGTGTGATATGCAAACAGTCTAATACATATCGCGTGTGGTCCAATGAATGCTACTTTCGCTACCAGACGCTACAGACAGAAGTGCTCCGGAGCACCGGTCCATAGGCGCTACGTTCGCTACGAGAATTTCTTTTCGGACCGGTCTGGAGCGAAGTCAAGATGGCGGAAATGAACGAGGGCGGGCAAACTGGGATTATGAAATCGAAGATATGGTTTTAATTGCGAGTTGAGGTGATTATGATCATTGAATATTAATAAATATGTTCGAATATCATTTAAATTAATTTTATTTTCCAATATCGAGGTTCCACAAAGTAAAGGAAGAAACTTTGGACCGTATTTCTCACACCAACCCTCGCCTACCCTTCTAAATGAAACTCATTACCCTAGTAAAGGAAAAAGTAGGTACTCTACCGTTTTCTCAGTTGAAAAATATTAACTTGCATTGGCTAACGACTATTAAAAATGGCATGAGTTGATGTGTCAATATATGTTCTTACAATCCTTTCCTTTATTGCATGCCTCTTTTAATAATTTTTGTTGCCTTTTGTATGTAAAGGCTGCTTCCAGAGACATTCTAGTTCATTTTGGGGGAGATACAAGAATGTTTGCGGATAGATAGTTCTTGCTATATATTTATTGATATCACAATTAAATTTACATTTATTTACTTAGTGCGTCCACTCCGTTACTTCGTAGTCACTTTTATAGGAGAAAGGCGTTCACATTCAGCGTCCAACATCTGCAACGTGAGTAAACTCTCCATTGCCTCAGTGCATTCCCTTCGAATTTCCGCCAAAAATTGACTCGCTCCTCCGCTGACCCAAGTTTTCAGGGGAGCGTCTAGAGCTGGTCTGGAGCGAGGCGGGAAACGGGTGTATGACGTTTGCCGTGACGTCACAGTCTAACCTGTAGCGCTCCGTAGCGAATAACGGACCGCTTCGTGGCGCTCCAAAGCATTGGTAACGTTCAGCGGACCGCACCCATCAATGTATATATTTTAGAGATGCGCGAATAGTATCTGCGAATATTCGAATATCTCGAATACTAGAAAGTATTTGATATTCGAGATCTCAAATAATTATGCTAAAAGAGCGATCTCGAATACTTAGAATTTGGCGCCAAATACTGTCGCACGTCAAACTATGTCAAATTCACGAATTAGAGAGGTGAAAAGTTATTGAAAGACGTTGGGAACCGATGAGGGGAAATCAAAAAATCCCTGATTTCCCCCACGAAACACCTCAAAAAATTAAAAAGGGCGGAAAAAAATATCGACTTATGTGGTACCTCCGTTACGCATTGAGCTACTGCTCCCGAACCGTTCCACTCATCGGAAAAATCATCATGGATTCGAAGATAGCAAAAATACGAACTTCCTCTGACGTACGTTTTGTTTTCTTTATGCCAAACGACGGCTCCGAAATGACGCGTAAAAGTTGATAAAGGGTCGAAATTTTCATTAAAATAATATTAAAAAACGATGTTTGCGAGGGCCCCTGGCTGAATGCATCAATACACCTGCGAAAAAATATCCTGAGAAGATATCGCTTTGTTAGAAACTCTGACAAGTGAGATTTGTAGCATAATTCGTAAATTGTAACATGATGTCCTGTTTTCGAAAAAAATGCTGCATCAACCGAGAAGCTCAGCAGCGATGATATTGAGATTCGCCAGAAATCACCATGATATTATTCCGACTATTTCCTTGCTTAAAATGCTTAAATAACGTTAGAAATACGTCGTGTTCGGTATCATTTTTTAATTACGTGCACAGTACTTATCTGATAAAAGTAGAATACCATTTGCCGAAAGTCATTGTTACACAACTTTTGGGCTAATATTTGGACAAAAATCTGAATGGGTCGGCTTCGCCGCCCGGAGGTAGAGGTAGCCCCCAAACGGCTACTCCATTGCTCCCTCAGAACGGCATCATCGAACCTCCCGCGACCCCTCGAACGGCTTCGCCGTTCCTCGTCAGTGGTCGGCTTCGCCGCCCGGACGTTGAGGTAGTCTCCAAACAGTGCCCAGCTATTTCCTCGGTCAACGCCTGGTCAGCCTGTCGACTCTGGACTAGCCCGAACCTGGTGCCACGTGTCAGCACGTCAACTCATCCGAACTCGTCTTTTGAAGCCTACGCGATCTTCATTTGATATCTACCGCTGCAGTCGCTGCGGCAATCACCGCGGGACTTCCCGCGAGAGACTTCGCGTCATTCCCCGTCGCCTAAAGGGCACCCGTGGGGCCGCGGCTGGCTGGGTCTGTCCCTAAATTCAGACCTGGTCACCGCGGTTATCACCTTCGGGTGGTGCCTAGCACCCGGCGACTTCCCTAAAGGTTTTCTCGGATGTTAGTACTCGGGCCTCTGGGTCATAGTATCGCCCATTGCACCCCCGAGGAACACGGAAGGGTTCCCTCGTTAGGACATTAGGCCTTTACAAGCCCTCCCTTGTCCTCCCCAACGAGCCACGTGGCCGCCATGGAACACATGGCGGCCTCTGGAACCAGCGACTCAGAAGCTTCCGAAGAACAAATGGATTCCGAATCCCAGGAATCAGTATCCCCGGACTCTCCCGAGCCCAGTCAAGACGCCACCACAGTTACTGTGCATCAAGAGCATGGTAGCGTCAACGCCAATGCCAGCTCGTCAAATGAACAACATCTGGCCAATCTAGGGCCTGCTGATCATGGCACTATTTCCGCGTCACGACCCCTGGTCAACTCCCCGATTATTATTCCCACCGAAATTGAAGAGCCAGTTATTACCTTTTCCTTTCCAAAGGCCAAGCTGTTAGATCCCGTGTTTTGTTCAGCTGTCGGATTACCTCCCCCGCTAAACCCTGTTGACGATAAATTTACCGAATGGAGAAAACGGCGCCGCATCGGCACTTCGCCACCACTCTCACCACCGGCTCTCCAAATCAGCAACAGATTTGACGTCCTAAGCGTAAGTTCCGATATTGGTCCTCCTCAGGGCCCAACCCAAGACCTCGCTACTGGAAACTCTGAAGCTAGCGCCACCCCGTCGCAAACTCAGGCTCCACAGACCTCTGCTACCTCTCAACGACCTTCTTCCGGAACCCCAACCACCTCCACTAGAAAAATTCCGCCCATATTTCTAAAGGATCAGTCAAACTGGTCGATTAAATTCCGAAGAATGGTAGGAGCCACCTCCAGCCCTCCAGTCTGCAACACCACAGGGACCCAAGTCCGGGTGCAATGCCATTCTCCTGACGACTACAGGAAAATAGTCAAACTATTTACTGAAAATAACTGGGAGTATTACACATACCAGCTCCCTGAGGATAAAAAATGCTACCTTATTGTGCGTGGCCTGATGAGAGACACCGCGATTGATGAAATTCGTGACAACCTCGACGTGATAGGAGTTTCCGTCGAAGATATAGTGCAGCTTCGCACCACTAGGCCCACTAACGCAATTCGTCAGCAACGTGAACGAGAACTAGCAGCCAACCCGGAGCAAACTCTACCACCTCTGCAACCCCGTCTTTTGCCGCTATTCCAGCTTAAGCTATCTAATGCTAATGACAAGGACAGATTTATGCAAATCACGCACCTATGTGGCTTAAAAGTCACAATCGATAACTACAAACCGTCTCCTGGCCCCCCACAGTGCACCCGCTGTCAAAACTTTGGCCACACTTATAAATCATGTGGGCTTCAAACGCGCTGCGTCAGATGTGGCGGTAACCACTCGCATTCAACCTGTGATGTAGTTAGACCTGCGCCAGCCAAGTGCGCAAATTGTGACGGCCCTCACCCTGCCAGCTATAAAGGTTGCCCAGCATACAAATCCTATGCAGAGAAGTTAAAAAGTAGCCGAAATCTCAGAGCAAATCCCATCCCCTCTGCAGATGAATTACCCCCGCTTCTGAACCAATCTTCCTCCGCTACTATTCACTCCGCCTCTCCTTCACCTCCTCCTGATTTTGACATCCGTTCTATTCTCTCCTCGCTACTCACCCTATCCATCAAACAGAAACTTTCTTCCTTTTTAACTAATCTTGTCAAAAAAACTCCTTACCCTTTCCTCTACCCCAAAATCAGAAATTATCAAGAATTATTGGCGCCCTCCCCCATCGTCAATACCCCCATTCGGCTACTCCCCGTGTGAGGGCGGCTTCGCCGCCCGAGGGTTTTCGGAGTTCTTCCGCGCCTCTGACTCCTCGGAGTGGCTTCGCCGTTCCTGGAGCGGGGTCGTCTTCGCTGCCAGGGTTTTCACTCCCAACAAGCAATGCGTACTACAGTAGAAATAAATTGGGCATTTTGGACAGAGAACCGGTTCTAAGCTTTCTCTTAACTTTCTAAAAATCCCTATCTATTACCAGCGATGCTGATCGTAGCTTTCACTACGCGCCACGGACCACCGTTGACTTCCACATCCGCTCACCCCTCCGCTCCCTGAGATGGAGTAGGGTAGTAGGTCAAGCCACAGCTCCAAAAGAATGTGATTCGTTAGTTTTAAGATTCTCCCCTAACCCCCTCCCCTCCCACCTCTCTTTAACAATATATAAGAATCCACGTTTGGAAAATGAGCTCATAAAACAAGGTGAAGCACAATATGACATCCAGATCCATCATACTGCAAAGAGAACCAAAAGCCCGCTTGGAGTACAGCAATCTTTGGGTAAAGAAGCAGCCAGATCCGGATACTTACATCGTATACATCCCTCATCGAGGCACAGATTTTTTTTCTCTCGGTACTTTTTAACGCAGTTTACTACTGCGTATTCCGACACCAAAGAAAGACATTTGAAGTGGTCGGACCAAGGGTGACTTTCTCCGGTTTCTCGAATGAGAATGGGGTAGTGGAGAGATTTAATATAACTACTCAGGATGACATTACCGATCCGGAAAAGCGACGCCTCGCGGGAAAGCAGCACCCAATCATCTGGTGTGATGTGTAGGAATGCATCCGTCCTCGAGTCTATGCAAAAGGAGGAGGAGGTGGAGTGATTCAAAGTGATTGTATTGACGGTCCAAAACCTGTGTGTCATACAGACCATAGAAAATCAAAAGTGGATTATGATACCACGGACGCTACCAAGGGTGCCCGTCTGCAAGTGATGAAGTTTATACTCAAACTCGAAGGTGATATGGATATATACTGAAATAAATATATTAAATACCATATTATGTGTTTTTATTTCCAAATGAAAGACCAGGATAAATTTTAACAACAAAAGTTTATTTTATTCAACCACACACAGATGAGTTTGTTACATTGTTCACCATATACATGGCTTCATAGTTCATTTCCCCACTCCTACTTATGTTATAATCTTCTTGAAACAATTGAACAGCACGTCTGAGCGCAGACAGTCCTTTAACACTCTCGTTTAAATAACCACATTCGATTACATATCCCAAGATACAATCATATTGTCTCAACTGTATAGAATCGTAAATGATCAAAGTGAACGCGATGATGTAAAGCAATAAAATAATACAATTTACTAAAAAATCTAACATATTTTATTTGAAATACACCAATCTGCTAACTTGAAACAGTTTTTTCTAGCACAATTTAAATAATGGAGAGAATGAGATTCAATTAAATATCCCTCATTAGTATTTAATTTCTTTAGCGAGGGGCAACCGTACAATTCGAGATTAGCCACGCAATTACCCTTGGGAAGAAGACTTGTTAAGAAGGCAGCTTTTTGAGCACCCTTGGTAAATAGACATTTGTACGGTTTTGTATAGTTTTGCAGTAAAGTCTCCAAATCTTGATAATCTACATCCCCAGAATATTCGGTCAGACCATGATAATTGTTTCTCAGCCAAGCAGACTCTTTCGTGAAGAGCAATCTCTGTGGTGATTTAAATAACCACGTAACACAGCATTTCTTTTGTACAGCGATAATAGCCAATTCTTTGACACTCGGTGGGGGCAAAGCCCCCGTGGACACTCCTCCACCCCCCTAGGTTTCAAGTTTGTAACTTATCTCCTAGCGGCCGCTTTTCTTAGCCTTTTAATAATTTAGCCGATTAGTTGTTGATTATGCGTTTGACGCAGTAAATTTTGCCCCGGCTTTCGCCGGGCGAGTGTCCCCCTCACCTTTTGCAAGCAAAAGGATCATTGGGATCGGCTTAGGCTTTTACAATTTCTCCAGTTTCCAGATAGATTCTCTTGGCTGCATGCAGTTTTTTCATTGTTTTCATAGTAGTTTCATAAATATTTGGCTGAAGCAGTGCTTTTTTATTCAAGTTATGGTTATTTTCTTGCAGTTTCAGAAGTAATTCCTTTCTTATTTCAGTTAAGATTTCACATTCTGCCAGCAAGTGCCAGGCCGTTTCATCACTTTTCTTACAGAAGGTAGATTTATCATTGTCTGTTAGATTGAATTGGCGTAGCTTTTTGTTAAAATCGCCATGGCCAGTTAGAAACTGTACCGTCACATTACACCGTTCATTTTTATTATTGGCTTTCGCTTTAGCTTGCCTTTAAGTAGTGTGCATTCACTTTTTTCTTGAGGAAATTTCAGTTTTTTGTTTTCACCCCAAAGAAATATAGTTCCTAATGCGGTGGTAGCTTTCTTTTCGATTTCTCGCCTGTTTTCACCCTTGATTAACACAAGCGCATCATAAGCGTATGTTACGATGTCTGAGTCTGAAGGGAGCTGAGATTTAAAGAAGTCATTGAACAAAAATTGAACAATCTCTGTGGTGATTTAAATAACCACGTATTACAGCATTTCTTTTGTACAGCAATAATTGCCAATTCTTTGACAGTAAAATTCCCATCGCTGCCCGTGAAACCTTGAAACTCGATAATGGCACTCGTCGCGATGTATGTTCAACTTACAAGGTTTTTACGCCAAAAGCCAGGGGTTGAACTTACATCAAGACTTTCTTACTTACGGAACTTTCATTCGCGCCAGAGGTTAAAGAGCCTTTCATTCACACAAGCTATTCATCAGCCGAACTATACGTTATGAGTACCATCTCTAATTCAAGACGTTCAAATCACAATCTGTAATATTCTTTGCTAATTTTGTGGCGAGAAAATGTCTTACTTTGTCACGACTTACCGAAAGTCTCTGGAGGAAAAGATCAATCAGCTTGAAGAGTTTTTCCAATGCACACCATTCATCACCGTTCAAGTTAAAGGAGTTTTTAGGTACAATATTTTTTACAACCAAATGTTTCTTCCCAAAGTAATTTGCATATGCCAAGCAAGAATTTAACGGATATTTTTCTCCTTTGTAAAAGAACAAATCAACTTCCTCTTTAAGCTTTAGGATATTTTTCCATTCACTTTGTGAAACTGTCACACTCTTTTTTCTCGACTGATTGAATTGAACCACCGACTCAAAGTCTTTATCAGTATCGTAACCAATACACGCACTCTTTGCCTTTGCACTGTTCAAATAAGACACAGTTTGAAGCACCAAGTTCCTGGAGTCACCGAATGAAGAAGGAATGAGGTTTTCAACCAGTCTCTTTCTCTTTACCGGAGGAGATTGATGGTCTGCATCCACCGAGGGCTGCATGACGACTAACACACACCAAGTATTTATGTTGTTTAAGAGGAGGAGGTTGTTTGGGGAGGGGTGGAGGAGTAGTCATCAGGACAAGGATCAACTTCGGTTTTGAGGCAGTTATACTGGAACCACTGAGCGAGAGAATGTGCATCTCTCAATGCGCGAGTGCTGTTGCGCAATTTATGACAAGTATTGAGACAGGAAAATGCAAGAAAGGAACATTTTTCGGGAGGGGGACAGTTTAACTCTTTTTCGAGAGAGATGAAAAAGCGACCCGTGAGATCGGTCAGGAACTCACACTCCGCTTCGCTGAATGCGTAGAAAGCGGTTGCACCCTCAGTCATAGCTTCCAGGGTAGATGAAAGTTCAACGTGAGAAATTAATCCCTCCTTGAAGGATGTCTCATCACGCTGCAGGGGGTCTGAGAAACGTAGCTTCTTTCCTCCGGCCACAGGTTTTCCATGTTTCTTGAAACTGCCCCAAAATAGACGATTTGAATCAACGTCGACGGCTGCAAGCTCCATCACCCCGCCTCGGCTATAAGTCACAGATACCACGATATGCATTCTGCGGCTGTTTCTTCTCAAATAATCACCTCCTCTTCCTGCTCATCGTATTTATTCGGGAACAGCACTGCTGAGCTCTGAGATGATATTTGGCCCGCCGCACCCGCTTGAAGGTCTGATGAAACAGCTTCAGGGCTCGGCAGTCGTTGAGATGAGGGATGGTGTGATGAAAGTGTGAGAGGAATTTGTGTAGTGTTTGACCTAATGATTTACTAGCGGTATAGAGGCAGCAGTATTCAGCGCAAATATCCGAACGAAAGCTTTGAATTTGAACGTGATTACGAGTGACTAAGAATGACTTTAAAAAATTACTTATATTTGAGACGAAAGGAAGTAAGCCTTAAGAATCGAAATACTCTGCATGATTATTATGTAAATATACCACCACTCAGTGTGAACCCGGTAATTTAGATGGATCTAAATTTATTATGTAAACTCCATTTCGTGGTGATTTTGCTGAGCTGAGCTGAGAATAGAGACAATTCACGGAATATCTGTATAAAGTAATAAGTATTGATGTCTTGTCTGCCATATATAAAAAAACCAGCGATATGAATGGACGCATAACTGAGTAATGATAAATATTAAACACTTACACCTTCAGGCGAATCATAGTTTGGCGGCGAGAAATTACTAAGTATTGTAGGTCCTATATCTACAAAATAAGGGACTATTCGCGGAATGTCTGTACATAGTAATAAGTATTGATGTCTTGACTACCATATATTAAAAAACCAGCGATATGAATGGACGCATAACTGAGTAATGATAAATATTAAACGCTTATATCTACAGGCGAATCACAGTTTCGCGGCGAGAAATTACCAAGTATTGCAGGTCATGTTACTTCCATATTAGGGACAATTCGCGGAATATCTGCATATAGTAATAAGTATTGATGTCTTGTTTGCCATGTATTAAAAAACCAGCGATATGAATGGACGCATGACTGAGTAATGATAAATATTATACACACTGGTACCGTCAGTCAAGTCACAGAGTATACTTGAAAGTCTGCGCCGTTGTGGGTTGGTACGCATGCTTGGGTTGAGAAAACTGTGGGCCAAGGTAACACAACTGGCCGAATTGAGGTTTACCCAAGAACCCTACATAAGGACGGTAATGTACTATCTGAAAAATGTTATCAATGGCTGCGCAAGTAATTCAAGTTCCTACTTTGGCCGCTGTGGCGCCGCCCACCGCATGCGAGGCTGGTAGCAGACGTTACAATAGGGAAACAATGTTATTTTTCAATTTTGTTTAACCAAATTACGGCGAACAATGATGAGTTTTACCAATTTTTCTGATAGGATGAGTTAGATAATAGTCATATCTCTATTTGATGGGATGGAATAAACCCAGATGTCTGTGATAGTACAGCGAAGTGAAATTATATTCGCACAGGTGCCATCCGTAAGAAGCTGTTTTAACTGTCTGAAAAAGTCGAAAATCCGCCAATGAACCTCAGGTGCACGATATAATCAAGGAAGGAAATCGATAAATGAATGAATATACAAGAAATTTGCAGCATGCAAGTCTGTTCGCCATGATATCTTGACAGACTATTTCGAGAAAGCTCAGGTGATAGTGTAGCCTACCGACACATTTGAAACATGGCGAATCTTTGTTTACAATTTTTCGGCACAAACTGATGACTTTAAACCATTATCTCGGACGCTATACAGACATGGAAGCGCTCACATTTTAGGTATGTATAGTAAATGATTGATTTAACCCTCGAAATATAATATTTACGTTGTGGGAGCAGTGATTAACTTTACTAATTTCTAATTTTACACTCACATTACACTACGTCATATGAATACATTACGAATTTATATGTATTCCTTCATTTCACGATTGAAACAAATTGCTTCGATATCACTCATTAAAAAAGAGGTATAAACGGTCCACAGGTATCCACGATTGAATAAGTAAATGGTTCTGAAATCAAAGTTTACTTAAACAACTGCTCCGCTACGCAAGATCGATGCATTGTTATTGAAAAATTTTCATGCATTCAGTTCACTTTCTGCGTAACTTCAATAATTGCTGTGACCGGCAGAATATAGAATTAAAACGACAATACCTTAAACTTTCTTACCGTCATTGTACTAAAAATACCTTAGCGGGCATTCTTTCACGTACACAGACAGCATCGCCCATTGAAAATACAACACTCTCACCCTCACTGATGCCGATTTCGGTGCGCACGGATTTTGTATCAAGCAATACTATTTCTTTCACCATAGGTACTAACCGAACACTTAAAACGACTTTAAAAGATTATCTTCATTTTAAGATCACCGAATACGTACCTTGCATTCCAACGGAATAAACGGGCAATAAACCGAATGATTGCTCGAGACAAAAATAAATTTAATGAATTACTCATCTTGAAACAGCATACATGCACTAGAACAAGGCAAAGTCTTCATACTTGCAGCGATATATCACAATTTTACCCTGATCCAGTCTATTCAGTAATTCAGAGTCTTATCCTCGCAAAGGCAGTTGAAGTAACGTACGAATAATATCAAAAGGCAAACATTTACACTTCAACAATCGTTTCTAAAAACAATGAAATTATAATCAGCAGAGAATTGTATCACACGAACGCACAATCACAACACTCGATCATTTTTTCTCTACGAATGACCTTTTAATCGTTCCACATGTGATTTCAAGCCACAGAAATGTTTTCTTACAACATAAAAACTTCTGCAGAAGTCGTAGATTCGTAGCAAACACTAAAGCAATCGATGTAAACAAGTCACGCTAAAAGATACACACCGACACAATAAAATCCATGCTGTCACTACTAATCACAAATTAAAATAATTATACGCCTAAATAATTAATTCTGTGATATCTTCAGGGCGAAAGTGTAGGTCACACACTCAAAAACACATTTGCAAACACGGTAAGTGCTAAAGCGCAATCCTTCCTTGGAATAGCCTTCATCCATTTCTCAAGCTCGGACTCCATCTGAAAAAGTATCGTAATACCCTTTTAAATTTCGATATTTATTAAATTAATGAGAATAATGAGACTTAACGCACAAAATTAGGAGCAAAATGACTTCAAATTTTCATGCAACCGCAATGGCGGACGAAAATGACTCACGTGTACTTACTTTGTCTTTAAACAACCTCCTGATCCCAACCACCCTGAAGTTTATTATTCACATTCGCAGATGAATTTCCGCAAAAGAATCCTGGCTACCAAAAATTACGTAAACCCATTTCTTCCTGAGTAATCTTCGATTTTAGAAGAGACGCTCACTTATCTCCCATAAGAGGTAATGGCAAAATGACGGTGTTGGTGACTACACGCAATGGCCAGCGCTGCCATCGGCGGGATTAGGAACCATATTAACTTGCGACACGAATTTTGGACAAATGACGATCGGAGCGCACGAAGACAAACGGGGCTGGGTTTACCTATAGCAACTATGGCTATGGCTAGCCACAGATTGCCATAGTAAGGCCAGACTGTGGTTGCCATGCGGCAAGCCATAGTTTGGCTTGCCTAACGTGCATAACTATGGCAACACTGTGGTTCGTCTCAGAAAGGCCATAGATTGGCAAACCAAACATTTTTAAACGTAAGTTTATTACGGTTGCTATTGATTCAGATTAGTTGGTAAGTTGTTAAAATGGGAGTTGGTTAATTCAAATGATATAAATAAAGTGTATTATCGACACTTAAGCCACACTATGGCAGGTCACACTTTGGCCATACTAGGGCCGGGGGTCCAAAACCATTATGGGGCCATAATGGCAACCCACTATATGGCCACAGTACGGCCACATTGTGGCCACAATTGTTGTGTTGACTGGGTGGTGACTTATATCACATAAAATTCCCAAACATAAGCTGCAACTTACACCTTAAATTCCACAATTTTATCTCGTCAACAAAATATGCTACCTACGTACCATCTTCGGGATCATCATCTCCGGGATACTGGCAGTTGATGTTAATGTTAGCAATTTTCTCGTCCCAAGTTAAGACGCCCAAAAACTTGACACTTTCTCCAATTCCATATCCCTCTCGGTTAACCCGTTTCAGTAAAATTTTCCACTGAGAAAAAGGCAAATGCATTTGAACTTTACAAATTATACCTATCTAAATAATTTTATAAATGATTACAATGCAAGCCCATGTTTCTCATGGCAAGCCAAATCTTTCCAAGGCATCGAAAGGTCGTTGAAAACACAAATGCAATCAGATGATACTTACCTTTTAGTGTGGTACATCCTAAGAACACAAAACGTAGGTGATACTGGGGCACAGTGGGACACGGGGCACAGTGGGACAATTCATTTATTTAAACAATTTACTTGACCAAAGGGCAAATGTACTTAAAATACGTAAGTCATGTCACGAGAAATCATGCACAAAAATCTTAGTTCATAACCATATGCAGATTCGCGTTTATGTAACAATATATGTTTTTTGGTATAATTTTCGTAACTTTCATGTTGTGAATATTTATGCAATTCTCCTAATCATAACAACCTTTATTAGAAAAGACTTGGCGAATACGTTGTTTAGAGACTCTTTAATATTTGCCTAAACACATTGAATGAAAGTAACATGTTTAAAATTTTTGCTGAGAAGGATAAGATTTCAAGACATGCGGGGCACAGTGGGACACCCAAAATTGGGGCACAGTGGGACACCTCAAATTGGGGCACAGTGGGACGCCGACTCACGCCGCTGATTCCACTTTGTATTTCCGTAACTGAGACGTGCTAAAATTTCATTTTATGCTTACTTTGTAGAGCATTGGGTCCAAATTGATGCTTTAGGATTTGAAGGATCATATTTCAATGTAACAAGATGAGGACAAAAATACAAAATGTCAACTACTAGTATGTAGATAAGAAAATTGTAGCCGAAATGAATACTTTTTGTGAAACCTGACCAAACATATGTGACAATTTGTAAAATTGCCTGAACCGCGCTACTGATATAAACATATATGAGCTCGGTATACCTAACAGTTCAGTCTTCGCTAGAGGTGAGCTTGAGACAGAAAAGAAAGAATATCACAAGTATTAGCTGCTGCGACATTGCTGTTTTCTACCGGCCTGTTCAGTGAACATACGTGAAGAATATCGGGCCATTGAAGCTTATTTCTTAAGGGAATTTGGAGGCAAGAATATTTTTTAAATAAAATCATTTGTTTCAAGTTATTTATAAATAGAATTTTTGAGATTCAGAACTTATAAAATAACTTACCATAATAGTAAACTGTGGGTTACATTAGTCATTTACCGGTACTCAAATCACAACATTTAATTCTTTTTAGTTGTCGATTTTTTTAGATAAATAATGGTAAGAGAAAGAAAAAGAAAAACAACTATTGGACTGACAAACGAGTTGGTGATGCAGAAAGGAGTTAAAATGATTCTTGAACAAAAACTTTGTTTAAGAACTGTTGCAAAGGAGCTTCAAATTCCTAAGTCCACGCTATCAAGGTAAGTACCCCTTAGTCATCATGGAAATTAAACAATTTAATGCTGTTCTAGTTACTAATTGAATTGGTACCATTTCAGATATGTATTAAAATACAAGGAAAAATTTGGAATAAATTCTTCAGAAGGGCTGCTCTTCAGACCGAAGTATGATTCACGCAGAGTTTTTACGGAAGAGGACGAAACACATTTATCAGATTATTTGAAGACTGCAGCACGACTGCACCACGGACTTTCTCCCATGCACACAAAAAAATTAGCATATGAGTTTGCTCAGAGAAATAGAAAGAAATACCCGCCTTCCTTGGATCAGAAAAAAAGTCACTGGTGATGATTGGTTTTACGATTTTATGAAGCGAAATCCTTCCATTAGCCTGCGGAAACCAGAGGCGACCCACTGGCAAGAGCCATTGGCTTCAACGGAACGCGAACGGTGGGGAGTGAATTTTTTTCCGATCTATCCGGTCTATATGTGAAACACTCACTTTCCGCCGGCAACGTATACAACCTTGATGAAAGTGGCTTCACAACTGTTCAACTTCAAGGAAAAGTGATAGCCCCTAAAGGTGAGAAACAAGTGGGTGAAATTACCTCATCTGAAAGAGGCTCCTTGGTTACGCTGTGCTGCATTATAAATGCTCAGGGTAATTCAATTCCTCCATTTTTGTGTTCCCTAGAGTAAAGAACCTCCCAAAAATGCTATTGAAGTGTCCGCTAGGATCAGTAGGTGCCGCAAACCCTTCTGGATGGATGACGTCAAATATATTTCTACTGGTTTTAAAACATTTCATTAAACATGCAAAATGTTCAAAAGAAAATCCTGTATTGTTAATTTTAGACGATCACGAATCTCATATTTCTGTAGATGCTATAGAGCTCGCAAAAATAAATGGGGTTGTTATGTTCACTTTGCCTCCTCACTGCAGTCACAAACTGCAACCATTAGATAAATGTGTGTTCGGCCCTTTGAAAATATACTATAGTGATGCTTGCCGCGATTGGCTTAGAAACCACCCAGGAGAGAGAATAACAATTTACAATGTGGCTGAGCTTGTGGGTATTGCATGTACAAAAGCATTAACACCTTCTAATATTATCTCTGGTTTTAGTTCAACCGGGATATGTCCTATTAATCCAAGTATTTTTAGTGACAAAGACTTTGCCCCAGCTACTGTCACAGATCAGTTTGTTACACCATTAGAGTCTCACTCGGCACCCGTGGAGAATCTTGAAAGCCCAGGGCCATCCCGGGATGAAAACTTCGTTTTAGAGAACAGAATTGTCACCCCTGAGGATATACGTCCTTTCCCAAAATCTAACCGGCCAATATCTAATAGAACGAGACAGAAGAAAAGATCTGAGATTCTAAAAGATACACCAGTAAAGAAGAGACTGGAAAATGAATACCAGCAAAGGGAAGCGAGAAAAAAACAGTTAACTCAAAAGAAAACTTTAACAAAAGGCCGTACGGTAAAAATGTCAAGAAAGTTAAAGGGTTTCACAGTAAACGATTGCCAAAAGGGATTGCAAATGGAGGAAATAGCCACAATTTTAGAAGAATGTGACTAAGATTACCATAAAAGATGGTACACAAAATCTAAGCCATAAAAATAGTTTGATTTTGATTAAAAACATTGTATTCAGTGATGTAAACTTTATAATTAAATTATTAAAATTTTTGTTATTTGTTAAAGTATCTTGTATAAAAATTTCTTGTTCAAACCCATGTTAAAATGTTCGTTTTGCATTTATATTTTAATTATGATGTAAATAAAGGTATCTGTACACTCAATTTATTTAAACATTGTATTTTATTTACTAACGCAAGCCTGTCCCACTCTGCCCCAGCCTGGGGCAGAGTGGGACACTTTTCAACAAAGAAGAAACTCAAGTATTTCAACTATTGTAAGTTATTTTCATTACTTGCGGAATTTTTTATAATTTTTAGAATGTACTCTTTAAGCAATGATACCAAAATTGACCATTTGCCTATAATTCTGTTTGAAATAAAAATAAAATCCTAAAACTGTCCCACTGTGCCCCAGTCTCCCCTACTGCCTCGTAATATTGTGCACCGAAAGTACCAGCCTGAAATAAAAATTTTCAACAAAATTACACGAGTGATCAATTCACAAACCAACTTAAAATTTCACAATATTGAGAAGGCAATCCACCAGCAACGTGACTTAATTCGTCATTCTTATTCACGTCCAAATTGTTCCTTTTAACCGCTAAAGACCTGTCGCGAGTCTGTTCCGACTGTTTCCAACGGTTCCACCAGGTTCCACCCCGTGACCGTTTACTTCCTGCAATTTAATTGGCCATTTGACTCGAAAATATATTTTAATCAATTTTTCGAATTATATCAAAATAAAAATGATTTACGTGAATTAATTATTACAATGCTTAATTATTAATGCTTAACTTTGTGAAAATATCGGTTATAGAACAAATACGTGATCACGTGACTCCCGGAAGAGCGAAATTCAAACACCGCTTTCGTCTCCGCATTGTCTTTATAGCAGTGTCAACACCTTTTTTGACACCACTACGGAGCAAACTGCATAACATTTTCGCTATGTATGCTCAATAAACTACTCAAAAAGGTTTTTGAAGGAAATATGACAATTGGCAGCCCCTTTACTTTTCAGAATGGAGAAGGCTAAGCAATGGCGAAATATTATATACGAACAACAAACCCTATGAGAAATTTGGTTAATTAAGGTGAATTATCTGGGTCTATATCTCAGGCACGGACTTAGAATAATCTTTTATTACCTACGTTGAAGAAATACAGTACAAATCACCTCTAGTCTTACGCTGTATCATAGCATCATATATCCCCCTGCATCGGGACTCGGGAAGCTGAAATTCGCTGATAAACTGTTGAGATAAGTATAAACTATTATGCCATTCCAAAGAGTTTATACCTCATTGACGTCGTTGATTGATATGTAGGCAACCTAGCATACGGGATGCAATGAAACAGAAAATATCGTGTTCGGGGGCCTATTTCATGGTTATCCACGCATCTATATCACAGAACATAGATTTTCAATTGTGAAAATACGTTTCAGTATTCAAATCAGTCTTTAAAAGATATAACTTCGATTTGAAGACCTTTTCCTTTGAGTCCTACCATGTACTATTATAGGAGCACACGGGCTAGCTTTAGTGTTGTCGCCTACGTATAAAACCATCGCCGAGCGACAGGAAGGACGACATTGCGTAGGCAGGGTCCGCGAGTTGGACTGGACTGGTCTCAGGTAGTCCAGAGTTGGGTGTGGCCCGCCTACGGTAGGTAATCCGCAACCCTTTCCCTGCTGGACTCACTCCTCGGCCATTAGAGCGGGACTCCCTCCCGAAAACTGACCGCTCAGACTCTATATACTATGTATAACTATAGTTTTAACTTTTACCAGTACGAAATGCAAAAATAATGTTGGTTTCTACTGCATTTCAAATTTATATTCTGTAGTAATTTTATTTCCTATTGGTGGTAATAAAATTTAAGTGCCTAGTTCTACATGCCTAGCTCTCTCTCTATTATTATAATTTTTAAACATCTCTTCTTAAAAGCATCCCTAGTGAAAATGATCGATTACTGCCTTATCTTTATCATAGAATAAAATAAAATTACTTTGTTCTATTCCACACTTTATTTTAAGTAGCACGGCCCGGGTTTCAGCATCTAATGCTATCATCAGGTACTGGTATAGAGCAAAGTAATTTTATTTTATTCTATGATGAAGCAATTCCACAAAGTAACGCCTGAGACCGCGCCTTGTCTTTATTTATAAAATTGAGAAAAGTGTATCGGAAAATGAGAAAATTCGAAAATACCAAAATCTGGTTTTTTATTCGCAACGCAAAATGCCTCGAGCTAGGTACACAGTAAAGTAAATTTCACCACTGGAAATAATATCATATGTATAATTTAAGTATGATCGATAGCAAAATTTTTCATAAATATCCGAATGCCAATAATGCTAAAATTGGATTTTTTTTAAAAAGATTCGCCGCACAAAGATGGTTCATTTTATGTCCCGGACTGTATCTACAGCTTCCTTGAAATTCGATTCGAGCAGCTTACATAATTTTTTGCCGCTCAGGCGCGGAGAGCATTTAATTAAAAAATCCCAGCGACCGGATGATAAAATAAATGACTTGGCCTTTTTGGCATGCTATCATTCAATAATTTATAACTTTCATAATATACTGTCAGTGTCGTTGAAAATTTTCTAAACATGCGTAATATATTATGCGCTACTAAATGATAATTTTTCAATCGATTTGAATCAATTTTTATTGTTTTAGGTTTCTCGTTCTATGAACTAATGAATAAATTTTCATTTTTCAAAGATTTAAATTTTGTTTCGAATAAGCTGCGAGAGTTCTAACATTCCATGCATTTTTTTACATTTGCATTATGTATTTTAGTGATTTGGGCTTATAAATTTCATAAACAATTCGATACTTTCGATAGGATTACCCGTTTCGCCTACTTGAAAATTCAACACTTCGCCCATTTCTATGACTTTGATCTACTATTGCCGAATCATTTCATATAGGTACTCAGGTGCTAATGTTTCAAACGTCTATATGTGAATATTCAAATGATTTTACCTTTGTAATTCTTCTTTGTGTGACTTTATTTGAAGCAATCCAAGCATAAGCCAACTGCACATTTTTCAGTCAAGTACACGCTCTCTTTTCATTTCCCATACTAGGCAGAAACTGCACACCTCCCTTGGGGCTTTGATTTCTTCCCAGCTGCAGAAATTGTCCTTAGGAAATTTACTTCTGTGAGTCTTGGTACTTAATTGTTTAAGGAGTGAGGGCCATGTCCAAACAGTCCGTATGGAGTTGGATATTTCAAAAATATTACCTCGACCAATTGCACGCGAAATGATAAGAGAGTCAATTTTTTACACGTGTTTTTCCTGTGAACAACAAATGAATGTAGGACTGCGGCATGCAATAGTCACCCAAATAACTTCATACATCACTTTTTATGGCGTTTTCTTTCCATTCGGTACGAATCTACATCTACATTACACCTCCAGGGTGTTTGGCAGGGGGTGACCAATTACCAACATGCAGCATGCAAGAGGACCGCCACATGCACACCACACGGTCATAGAAATATTAAGCATACTAACAAATATACATTCAAAAACACTTGCAAATGGTTAGTAATTCCTATATCAAACACATTCAAGGCTAGAACTATGGAAAAAACATACAATGAGTTATCCTAGCGAGTGACGCCATTAATCATATGGTACGAGGGAAGAATGACATTTAAAATTTCTCTGTTTTGCTGTCTATTTCTTTTATTTTCTTCTCATGATCACGTCTAGCATAGTACGATGGTAAACGAAGGATATGATTCACGTCATCTGAGAAAATAACTCCTTCGAATTTACTAAGTAAGTAAAGCCTATACTTTGGTTTACGCTCCTTTCAAGATTCCCATCCCATCAACTCATGTAACATACTGGAAACGCTGCACTTTTTGTCGTAACAACTCATCACAAATTTGGCCGCCCTGCGCTGTACTCGATTGGTTTCAGCTAACAGTCCTTTTTCATAAGTGTCACATACGCTAGCAGCATATTCTAAGTGAGAATCCGAATGTAATAGCAGGTCCTTGAAATTCACCCCACCAATGAATTTATTATAACCTAACAAACAAAGAGACTACCGAGTCTCTTTTTTGCCTTTCAACACTATTCCCATTTCGTAGGAATCCCAATTATAAATAAAAATAACCCCAAACAGGAAGTAAACCCGATAATAATTTCAACACACTGCGTGAAAGAACACCATACCGCACGAATACTATTGTGGACTCAGGACTGCAGCGCATGGTTTCGAAGCTCCATCAAGAGACGAGAAAATATCTCGAAGGGGTCCTTGTATACGCTGACTGTTTATAAGGAATCTCATCTTCGTTGATTGCTGTCCACAAAAGAAGAAAAAAATTAATGCAGAGCGCAGCAGATGGCCTCTTCGCTTAGGGCGCTTAGAATTAACGAGGCGGACCAAAAACACTTGGAGCTCGAGGTGACGACACACAAGGAGAAGACTGAGAGAAAGCATGGAGCTTATAAGGAAGACATGGTTTGAAGCCTCATAAGCAGAATGGACAGAAGTTTTCAAGATAGTACAGTTAAAGGAAGACGTTGAATTTTTATATCGGATTCGTCAACTCGCTGGTTTAAAACGGAATTGCGTCGAAACATTTGAAAAAAAACCTGAAGGCATAAATTCGCTATAAATATTTTATTGGGAGGAAAAAACAGTTCTTCAAAAAATAGAGCAATTGGTTTTCATTCAAAATACAATATCTGACGGAGAAAAAATATTAGATACAGAAGTTCAGGAAGCATAATGGGTACGCATGACGGCGGCATACGAAATATAAAGGGTGCGTACTGGGTACGCATGACGGCGTTGAGGAATAGGGTGGTTTCCTATTATTTTTTTATTGCCTAAATCGAAAGATTATTACTCCTGGAGTACGTATTTCACGCTTTTAGATTTTAAAATGACGATATCTATTTTTCGCGATTGAATGAAAAGTGAAAATTTTCAAGCGCGCGAAAACGCGACGCGTAAGTATGAATGCCGGTAAATGCTGGCTGTTAGCGCTTGGCTTAAATAAGGATTATTAATACCTTATCAAACGAAGAAATCTTTCCGACCTTAGCCAGTTTTAATAGGTGGTTATTAAGACATTTTCCCTGAGCTCTGTGCCTCATGCATGCATTGGTAATCTCAGACGATGTAAAACTCCTATCTACTCGTATAGAAACTAGGTCCCTGTGACGTCACGTGGAGTGGCATCGCATGGGCGCCAATCTGGCCCTTTTCAAATGAGTATAAAAATGGACCATTGCCATTCGTCTAAACCGGTATTTCTAAGACCAAATGAATTATATATTATGAATACAGTAATGGTGGGTAACGAATCGCAATCAATGCCTTTCGTTTTCTTTGATGAAGGAAACTACCCTATTAGTGGTATCGTAACGGATCGTAATAGTCACTGATACATACAGAAGTATATATCAGTGATAATACTGGCGTTCGGGGAAGTACCACTGTGAGTTCAACGGAAAACATTTTTTGGAAGATGTTTCTTGCTGGCTGTTGTTCCAAAATTGATCTTCAGCGGAACACGTAGGCCTTAAATTAATTGTGAGCTACAGTGAGAGGCAGAGCTTGATTTGTCCAATCAAATACAATTTCGGCAAAGAATATCGTTTTAATCTGTGGCGTCAATCAATATGCTTCGGGGGGAGGGGGGAATGGAGAGGCCTGCGGAATGACCTGCACCCTAGGCAACGGGGTAAATGTTTTGAAAAATGGCATGCCTGGAAAAACATTTTGCATCATCCTTAACCTTTAGCAGGGGCAGTTATTTTATGTAATAGCTAGACAATAGTTTTAAATGCATTTTTATTGTTGTGATGCTTTGGGATAGTGGCGTAGCGAGGGGGGGTGTCCGGGAGATCCGGACCCTCCCCCAATCCCACCCCCGAAATATAAAAACACAATAACTTTCCTTCATAAACTAAAAAAAAACAAAAAGTTGAAAAATCATGAATTTGTAAAATATTTCTTAGACAAATGAAGTTTTTTCGATTATGATAAGTTTTAAAATTAATTTGAAACCTTAGCAGCTTCCCAGTACCCTGCTTTTCAAAAATGTTCTCCCCTGGTTTTAAACCCCGGAACGAAATGACATGCTATACCACTGCTTTGGGCGAAGGGATCTATCACCGCATCCCTCCATAGTTACGCCACTGGTTTTATTTATTTTAGATAATTTGTTATAAAAGGTGAATTGTATGGCTGAGTATTTTTCTCAAACATAACGTTCCTCATAGCAATAAATCGTATCGGGGAAATGAATTATTTGAAAGATATCTTGGAAACCTGAGCCCGTCGACTCCCCTCCCCCGACTTGTACGGTAATTTGTCCGAAAAATGTACGAAACCTGCGCATTCAAGTACAATGAAAACAAATACATCAAAATTTTAAGTGAATTTCAGCCCTAGAACTCAAAATGTTGTTTGCAGAGGCTAATTTAAACGAATTTTCCAGAAGGCCCCACGGTTAGGGATGGCAACGATTAATCGTTTGATGGAAATATTCGATTTTTCTCTTTCGATTTATTGATTAACGATATGATAAATAGTAACCAATTGATTGAATGATTAATCGACTTTGATAAAATAACTCGAAATAATCAAGAATCAGAATGAATTAAGAATTATTTCTTTTTTATTTAAACTGTGGCTTCATATTACGCGCGTACTTCATTTGTTAGGAATGAGCCTTGAACAGTATCCACATTTGTAATGGAGAAGATGCTTTCGGAATTTGACCGACGATTTGGCCAAGCTGAAAATAATATGTTTCTGCCGGCTGTGGCAACTATTCTCGATCTCCGATTTAAAAAGATACATTTCTCCAATCCTCAAGATGTAGCGTCGGTTCTCAAAAAGATCAGAACGGAAATAGCGTATTCCGAAACTGCTATTGCAGAGAGTTCAGGTGATATTACATCAGAATCTGGTGCTGAGGACTTCGATTTATGGGCACCACACAAGGCTCTCGTTCACAAAACGAACAATTTGGTCAGCAATGCTCATTCTAAAGACGAGTGTGCCTTCTATCTTAATTCGTTATTTTTAAGACTGAAGGACAATACAATTGAAGCACGTGAAGAGATGAAGTTAATTTATCCAAGCCTGTATGAACTTGGCAAAAATATTGCCACCTCATAGGTTCTTCCGTACCGGCTGAACGATGATTCTCAAAGACTGGAACGACGGCTAATGAAAAAAAGCAACTGTAGACTGACTACAAAAATGCTGTCAAAAATATTGTTTCTGAACTCTTGGATAGGGGGAAGAGTTTTTTATTGCGGAGATTTCAAATCACCAAGATTAAAGAATTTTTGTATTTTTCACCTAGTAATAATATAAATAATTTCATATAACTTACTTTTTAATTGTTTGTAAAAATATCAAAGTTTTTCAATAAAAAACTGTGTGTTAACCGTAATTGAGCTATATAATTTACAATGGATTATAAAATAATCGATTAGTTGGCCACCAATTAATCTATTAACTAGCCACCAATTAATCTATTAACTAGGAGCACCTATTCGATTAATCAAATGATTGATTAATCGATTAATAATATCTTTTTGCCATCCCTACCCACGGACAACGCCGTTTCACTGAGGGATTTTCCATAGTCCATAATCCCCCGGAAATGCAGATTGCTGCCCCGCCACCCCCCAACGTAAAACTCCGCCCATGCAGTCGTGAGGTCAACATAAACGCGAAGTATGCAAGAAAGCCGACCGTAAACTGGGATTTGTAAAAAGAATACTTAGTAAACGCGATAGAGATGTGAAAGACAGAAGCCACCTGATTCTAATATTGATTAACTTGATGCATGCTGCTAGCGTGTGGGACACATAAGAGGTGGGAATGATAGCTGTAATCAATGGAGTAGAGTGCAGGCATATTCACACTGCATGAGTTACACTGTGAATATTAATATTTATGAAAACAATCAATGTAAAAACCTTTTTGCCGTTTTTATTTTATTTTTATTATTTTTTTTAGTTTTATTCTCAAACCACCGAATACAGTTCATATTGGCCATTTTATATTGGAGAATTCAACAAATAACAATACACGAACAACCGGACAGGGAAAATCTACCCGAACCCGCGACCTCTTGTTTGGCAGGCGAGGACGTTACCCCGCAGCCACCGAGGCCGATTAAGTGGTGGTTTTAGTGGTGAAATAAAGAAATAAATACATTTTCAGAAACGCACTGCAAAATAAATGCGATGGTGGGTGGCGTAACATGGTGAAACTCCTTCATGATGCACAAGGGGTAAAAAAAAAACTTTGCTGTTCCCCAAAAAAAATATTTGCGACCGGTTTCGATACGGCAGATGATGATGATACGCCGTATCGAAACCGGTCGCAAATACATATTTTATTTTGTGGAACAACAAAGTCTTTTTTTTACCCTTTGTACAGCACTGCAAAATATTTGATTGATACATACAGCGAATCTAGAGAGAAGTTTTTCTCGGTCGATGTGAAAAATGTCCTTCGTGTACGGTCGCATTATGATAGATGGGATCACTAGACGAATAAATGAAAAAGACAGCCCAACAGACATTTAAAAAGTAATTTTTCCTCATGTTATAAGAGATGGCAACGGTTTCTCGGTTAAAACGATTAATAGCGTCAGTCGCTAGGATTATTCATTGCATTATGTTCCTTTTCCTTTGGTGTATATTTTGTTTGTACTGCATTTTACGTATTTATTTTTCTTTTTCCTCATCTCATCATTTTTTAGTATTTTTCGATTTGTGTTTCATCGCGGTAATTACTTTTTATTACTCTGACCTTATATGGATATACTGTACAAATTATTTACATTTGGCAAGTTTTGGCTTTCCGTGTGAGAATATTTGTTTGTGTCCTCAGGTTGCATTGAGCGATGCTGGCTTGGTGGGTTTTGCGTAGATTTAGCCCCGAAAATAACGTCCGTTTTCTTCCATTACGCCAAATATATTTCAAATCAAGCACTCGCCAAAAGTAAAAAACATAAAATATGTGACTCTAAAAGTTTTCAAAATATTTTTTAAATACTTTACTCGTTTTTATACGTAATGGAAAACGATTCTAATCGATAAGTAGTTGATCAATGTGGAAGGAGTTGTGGGTGGCTCATTAAACCCTTTCTTTCGAATAATTTGGCAAAATTACTTTAAATTTCTAGATAAGTGCGCCTTTATAATAATCAATGTCCCCAATACAATTCATTGTCGGGAGGAACATTTTGTCTGAAAAATACTCAACCATTTTATCCACCTTCTACAACGAATTATGTAAGATAATGAAAACGATATTCTTTGCCGAAATTGGATTTGATTGATTAACTCAAGCTCTGCTTCTCACTGTTGTTCAGAATTAATTAAAGGCCTACATGTTCCGCTGAAGACCAATTTTGTAACAACAGCCAGCAAGTGACATCTTCAAGAATAAGTTCTTCGTTTAAGTCACAGTGATACTTCCCCCAACGCCAGTATTAATATCCGCTACGATACCACTAACAAGTATTGCAAGTTGCACGAATCTACTGCCTGCCAGTGTTTGGGACCCTCATGAAATAGACTTAAAAACAGAGTTAGAACGCGTGCATAGAAGAGCTTCCAGAAACGTAAAAGTCGTTATGATAGTCCTGTCAGTGTAACTGACCTCTTAGCAGTAGCGGATTCATATGGGGGCGCAGGGGGTGCGCGCCCCCCCTTGCGGTGCCGCCCGCATTGCCAAACATTGCAGAACCACAATTGTAACTTTTTCATGTCATAAGATGGCATTGTCTTTTATAAGTGTATTATCGGTTTAAATAAAACTTTATTAAAATTAACACGCGCCTATTGTTTCATTACGATAAAAGTAATGGTAGCTTAAGATATATTTTGCTCCCCCCCCCCCTTGAGTTTTGTTCTGTATCCGCTATTGCCTCTTAGATAAACTCGGATAGGAATCTCTGTCAGACCGTAGCCTGAAAAATAAACTGAACCTATAACGTAAATTCAAGAGCAGTGTATTTTCTGACGAAGTTAGCCATATCGTACCAACGCCAACATACTACGGTGGATCAGATCATATATATAAAATAAGAGATGATATACGGTAGAACAGACAGATTCAGAATGTCTTTTTTCCACGATCAATAAGAGATTATAATGGCAGCGTTAGAACTCACAAATATATTAGATGACTTGTAGCGTACCCATATCTGTAGAGAATACTTGGAAAGCCTTTCTTTCACTCGTAACTTCGGGAATAAATAGCTACATCCCTAGTAAAACAGTAAAAGAAGGCAGCGAACCGAGATGGTACGACGCGGAAGTGAGAAAATCATTGAGGCGACAGAGAGCGTGTCATGCTAAAATGAAAAAAGTCAGCTCGGATTTATCCGCTAATGAACGCGAGCTAATAATTAAAAAATATAGGATGACTAAAGCCGCCACGAAGGAAGCGTTCAGGAATGCATTCACGAATTTTAAAAGAAAAACGCTAGTAGAGCAGTTACAGGATAACCCAAAAGCATTTTGGTCATATGTTAGGGAAGTTTAAGGTAAACGATCTACCGTATGTTCGCTGAGAAACGACAATGGAGATGTGTTGACAAGCAGTTACGATAAAGCCAATTTATTACATTCCTCCTTCAAAGCGTGTTCACCGAGCCTTCCGAGAACTCACCCGAGACCGATGACAATCCCTGTATACATAAGATGCCACCTATTGACATTAGTACGCTCGGAAAAGAAAATATATTGAAATCGCTCAGTCCAAATAAATCACCTGGTCCAGACGAAATCCCTTCTCGCGTATATAGAGAACTAGCCTCAGAACTTGCCCCCTACTTGCAGTTAATATTCAGTAAATCCATCAAGCAATACGAAGTACCTAATGACTGGAAAATTGCTCATGTAACGCCAATATTTAAAAGTGGAGACAAGGAACAGCTATCTAATTACAGGCCGATATCTTTAACGTCCATCTCTTGCAAATTCCTTGAACACATCGTAGTCAGCTCGGTAATGAAACACACAGACGCGCAAAACTTATTAATGGGAACTCAACATGGATTCAGGAAAAGCAGATCGTGCGAAACTCAGTTAGCGCTTTTCGCCCACGATATTTTAGTCTCCGGGGAATACAAAATTCCAGTAGACGCGATTTTTCTTGATTTCAAAAAGGCATTTGATAAAGTACCCCACGGAAAGTTAATAATAAAACTGAAATCTTACGGTCTAGACGAAGATGTCATTTCCTGGATAAGAGAATTTTTGAGCGACCGCGTCCAAAGAGTAGTATTAGACGGTGCAGTCTCCAATGAGGTTAGAGTCACTTCTGGCGTTCCTCAGGGTAGTGTCATTGGCCCACTCCTATTCCTTCTTTATATAAACGACATTGGCGAAGTAGTGCAGAGTAAGCTACGATAATTTGCAGACGAAGCTGTAGTTTACAGAGAAATCCGTTCCAGCAAAGATATAGATGAACTAACGAATGACCTTGCTGCTATTCAAGCTTGGTGCGATGCTTGGCAGTTAGAATTAAATTTGAAAAAATGCGCCGTAATGAATTTCTGGAAGAAGAACAACTCCCTACAACGTAGCTATATAATTCGGGGTACCCAATTACAGACTGTTGAATCCGTGAAATATCTAGGAGTTAGACTCAATAATGATATATCGTGGAATAAACATATTCGAGAAATAACCGGTCAAGCTGATCGTAAAATGGGTTTTGCTAAAAGAATATTAGGAAAGTGCGACGACAAAGTGAGAGAAATTAGCTACTCTTCCCTCGTTAAACCACATTTGGAATACGCTGCCAGTGTTTTGGACCCTCATGAAAAAGGCTTAATAACAGAGTTAGAACGCGTGCAAAGAAGAGCTGCCAGGTATGTGAAAGGTCGTTACGATAGTCTTGTTAGTGTAACTGACCTCTTAGATAAAGTCGGATGGGAATCTCTGTCGGACCGTAGATTGAAAAATAGACTAAACCTCTTAGATAAATTCAAGAGCAGTGTCTTTTCTGACGAAGTTAACCATATCTTACGGACGCCAACATACTACGGAAGATCCGATCATATAAATAAAATAAGAGAGATAGATTGTAGAACAGACAGATTCCGAATGTCATTTTTTCCACGATCAATAAGAGATTATAACGGCAGCAATAGAACTCTTAAATACATTGCATGACTTGTAGTGTAGCCTACTAACCTATGTAATAACTAATGCATGTTTATTAATTCAATTATTATTTCTAACAGCATATAGTAGTATAGTTTGTTAGTATACGGGACGTTTTTTGGACGGTGTGGTGTGCGCGTGGGAGTCCAAATGCATGCTGCATGCTGGTGATTGATCACCCCCTGCCAAACACTCTAGAGGTGGCTCGCAGGGTATTATGTAGATGTAGCCTACTGACTTATGTATACCGTAATGCATGTTTCTGATTTCTTTATAATATTTCTAACAGCATATTTTGCGTGTTCTAGCTTTATTGGTAGATAACCTTGATGAGTAGTTCGCAATCTTTACCGTTGCATGAATGAGGTAGAATAATTTGTTGGTATGCGTGACGTTTTTTGGACGGTGTGGTGTGCATGTGGGAATCCAATTGCATGCTGCATGCTGGTGATTGATCATCCCCTGCCAAACACCCTAGAGGTGGCTTTCAGGGTATTATGTAGATGTTAATGAATCTATTTTCAAGGAAGCTATAGATACAGTCCCGAGCAAAAAAATGAACCATCTTCGTACAGCGAAAGGAAGCTATTTAAAAAATACGATTTCAGCATTGTTGGCATTCGGATGTTTATGACAAATTTTGCTATCGGTTATACATTATTATCAGTCCAGTTGTGACATTTACCTAAGTACATAACGCGAGGCCTTTTGCGTTGAGAATAAAAACTTTATTTACCACGGAAATGGTATAAAAAGTGCCATTTCATTTAAAAAATTAGGGCATTTACAGTGACTTCCGAAATTTCTCACCACGAATACTCTACGGGATTTTCCATGCGTCTGGTAGCCTTGGTTTTCCCCGATCCTTCTCCCTCAGTTCCCTTCCCATCCCCTCACCCTCATTTCACCACCAAAAACCTTCCCCAAACCCAAAAAGGGTCGACAACGTTGGCCACGCTTCCTTGCCGACAGAAGACCCTCGCCTCATCATCCCAGACCAACAACCCCCACCCCTAGGACAAACGCCACCCCCTGGTAGGGCACTATCTCTTCCTCTCATGAATTCTCGGAATCTTCACATGGGTTCCAAGCTCACACATTGTTTACAATGCCCCCAAGGGGTGTGTCATGAATGGAGAAATGGGCAAGGTGTGCTGTTGGGATATCACATCGTCCATTGGCCACGAATCGCAAGCAAAGCACAGACCTCGTCGTCTCAATCTGGCCTTTTTCCCGAAGGGTTTGGAGAGAGACGTTCTTTATCTGTCCAAACCAGTGTGGGCAAAAATATTCCATGCAAATTTCCAAGAATATTACTGCGATATTTATAGCATCTTAACCACGGAGCTAGGTACGGGTCATGATGTTGAACGTGAGAGAGAACGGTTTTCGTAAGCATAAGAATTTCGCTTCGCCGATGAGATTGTGTTGTTCCAGACTGAAGGTGAAATGCATTTATTCACTAGTTTCTAATTAGGGTGTGTCTTCCATTTATTCTGATGCGACCCGGACCATGTTTTTTGTGGATTTAATTTTTCCAAATAATTTCTTGGTTTCTCGGAGACCGGCGTTTGCTGCTTCAACCACTATAATAATATAACCAACCGTGGATTATTTTACGAACTCTGAAGCGAGTAATGGAAAGGTTGAGGGCATTACTATGCGCTCAAAGAAAGGAATTTACTCTATTTCAGTTTTATAGGAGGAGGAGTCGATTCAGAAGTCACTTGTTTGGAACATGGTTATAGAGGGTTTAAGGTACGGAAGGAGTTTGTCTATCTTGATTTATCAATTTAAGGAGCGTCAGCTAGTGCAAAATTACGAAACTTAATAACTTCTGTACATTCTAAGTTTTTTCATATTTATCGAATAATGATTGAATTATTAATTTATCACAAGTATACCGTGGTCCAACTTTACTGTGACGTGCCCGGTGGGGACGAACCTAGGGTATACGTCGGCCATTGATATAATTTTAACGATATTGATTTCATATTTTGGTAAAAATTATATATACTACATTTCTCTCTCTCTACAAGCAGAACAAGAAAGGAGGAAAGGAAAAAAACAGTGTTTTCCGCCCCTTAACGCAAGGGTGCAGGGAGTTGTCCTGTCTTTTCTGCTACCCCCCCCCCCTCTTCCCTCCAACAGCGAATCCTTTCCCCTCTCTCGGGACAGCGAAAGGGGGGAGGAGAAACATCTTACTCCTCTCAATCCCCACCCGCCAACAGTACCTAAAGAACACCCAAAGAGAGAGAAGCGTGGACAGCAGAATGTGAATGTGGATAGCGGGGAAGAATCGGCAGATAGATGCGTGTAATCTAGGAGGATTTGAACCAATCATCGCTGGCCATGGATACGAGAAACGTGATTATTTAGGAAGTGGATTGTCTCCTTGATGGTCACTCAAGGCATTAGTTTGCCTCAATAATCAGCGGTGCGGTTTGGTGGATTTCAGCGTCTCTCCTGGTCTTCCGTGTTGCTTGTGGCATGTTGGGACACATTTACGACTTGAAATCTCCATCATTGCTGAAGAGAAGTTTAAGGCACGGAATTCCAAGATGATCGGGATCTATGATTTTCTAGGATGCTCATAATTGAGGTACGTAGATTGCTGAGAAACTAATGTATTAATTAACATCGAAAGGTGATTAGTGCAGGAATGTCCTCTTTGTGAACCAAGATTATTCTAAGCATCGTGGTATCCTTTTAATTGTGCTGTGTTTGACACAAGCGGACTAATCTATCAAAATAATTTTTGTTAGTACCCGCGATTAAGCATAAAACTTAATGTGGCATCACTATCTACTCACATTTGCGCGTAATGTTTTTGCAGATACCTCTCTCGCTGTCGTTGGCTTTCGCCCTTACGAAATGGAGAGGAACCAAAGTCGCCTTAAACAGCTGCGTAATTTCCGTCTCATTCTTGGAGATTATTCTGTCAGGTAAGTTACCATGGAATGAAAAAAATGTATTTCTCTTCCCTTTTTCTAGTCACATATTAATTTTGTGGGTGATTGCATTAATGAAATCCGTTAATTGGCCAATGTTCCGAAAATAATTTTGCGAGCCCGATATTTTTGCATAGAAATAAATATTCTTCAAATTTATTTTCCTTATAAATACTAAATTTGGGATCAGAGACTCGATAAACGAATTAGTTCAAAGTAGTTTTGGAATTCCCACTTCATATTGCTTACTTTCTCGGGCTTATCCAGCGGGGGGAAAGAGTGGGCAGCCCCCCCCCCTTTAAGTTAAAGTACATTTATTTCAAAACGAAATTTTTTACAAATTTTCTTTAAATACGAGAAAAGTGATATTAGTATCAAACATGAAATAAAAATAAAAATATTTTTTCGAGCAAATAATTTTTAAAATTAATAAAGCGGTTATAATTTTCTTGAAATATTGATTTCATAACCATTTATGTGTTATGAATAGACTTACCAGGGCTTACCCCCCTCAAGTTTTGATCCTGAATATGCCTTTGCTTACCTTTTTTGATGGGGAGCCTCGATCAAATGACAAGTAATTTTTCTCAGAAAAATATTTCTCCTGGTTATTTTTAAAATGAAATTTCAGCATAATATTAATCAGCCTATTTGGAAAATTGTTGTAACAGTTCCAATGAAGATAAGTCATTGCATGCTATCTTTTATGGCTTATTCTTGTGCCTTCTTCACCAATTGGCTGACTTCAAATGGCAAAATGATCTAATTCCATGGCAACCCTCTAGAGCCCAGTCTTTAGCCCTTTGCGGTCCAATGTCGAGGCTGGCTCAACAAGTCTAGTGCTACGAGCAGTAGGCTTGTCGTAGCATCTGGTCTAACTTCAAGTTAAGGGGAAATTAGGTAATCTCTTGAAACAATGCCCTTGTATAAATTGCTTCGCCTTGATGTCGAGCTCAACTGGAAGTAAGACCTGATACTACTAGCACTAAACTGTCGAGCCATCCTCGACGTTGGACCGCAAAGGGTTCATACTGGTTGGAGGTTTTCATTCCTCAACTTTCGATTCTATTATTTTTTTTTTTTATTTGTTTACAAATTGGTCCCAAGCACAGATGTCAAGAGTCACCGTTTCTTTCTTTTTGCATTCATTGACAGTGGATGTTGTAACTTGTAACTGATGTTGTTGACATCAATTCCAGTACAGTAGACGCAACCGAATAATAATAAATTTTATCCATAGTTCAGAACTTGGCACTTGTGTGTTAAACATGATTGATAGGAAAAGGTCATGTTAAACTCCATTTTTTTAGGTGTGAAAAATCACAGAAACATTTATTTTTATGATAATATTTTTGTGAGAAGTTTAGATCCTTAACAAATTTGAATGAAAAACCTCTGGTTGATATTTATTTGGAAATTGTATTTTCCATCATCAGGGCCAAAAAGTGGATGATAACACCAAAAGTTCCATGTTGAAAAAGATTATTGGCAATCGTTAACTTATTGATATTTCTCTATTCTTGTTTAGCTACCAGTTTCATTGTCTGTTTATTCCTCCTTCACCTCACATGAAATCAAAGGTACAAGTCATTTCAAGAATAGTGCTTTTATTGCACAAAAATTCATGAATTTAATGATCAGACTATAACATTATCTTTGGTGGGGATGTATAATTGACTCCAATCAGCTGCCAACTAGTTCACCAATGACAGCGAATGCATTAATAAATCCCTGAAATGAGATACAAATCATATGGCTCTTAAAAAGTAAGTGCCAGTGTTGGCACACAGTGCAACTGGCCAGTCTCGGTCACTACAGCCCCCAATGAACCATAACTGTTCATCAGTTGGTCACCACTAGCAGGAGCGCAGCTAAGAATTAAGGCTGGGGGTGGTTAAGGTGCAGCTAATGCTTAGGAGTGTGGGGGGGTATTGCATACCCGCCAGGGTAAGCGTGATTTGCGGGGGCCCTCCTCCAGAAAAAATTTAAGAATAATGATTCAAATGGCGAGTTTTACGGCTTTCTGAGGGATATTTGATTAATCCTAACACTGCTATATAAGAAATCCTTATCCAATCGTTTAAAATGGATTTAAATTAAATATTTCTCTTAGCTCTGGGGGGGTTTTATCCCCCAAACCCCCCTCACTGCACATTTTATCACTAGACCATGGACAATACACTTGATTTACTTTGATTGATTGTTATCTCTCTCACATAACAAGATGAAATCAAGGAACGAGAAAATAGTGAAGTGAATATCAACTTCTCTGAAAAGCATCATTATCAGCTCCGTTACATTGCCGTATTGTATTTCTTATCCCTTTGCGACTACACTTTTCCCAGTTTAGCCGAAGTAATACTGCTGAATGGTCACTTATTTCCGAAAAAATGTCTACTTCCCTATTCAAGCTGTCTGGTCTAATCAGCATGATGTCGTGGGTGTTTGCCCTTGGGTGGGTTTCTCTATAACCTGCACAAAGCCCTCATCTTTTTGGAGGCGATTAGCAGTTTCCAGTGCTCTCCCTACCCCGACTGTGGCCACGTCAATACATGAAAGGTTCAAATTCTCTGCAATCCATTAGTATAATCCAATTGGACTTCCTGAGCATACCTCTGCTAAAACATCCATTGCATGCATCCCTTGGTTGGGACTTCTGTACCAGGCAATAATTTAAAAAAATTTCTTTCCATTTCCACTCTTTAGTTTTACACATATCATTGCACAATCATCCCTTACACATTCCTGAGAGGCAATTAACTTGTTTTGTTTGTAACTATTGATGGAAGAATTGCAAAATTAGAACAAACACCATCAAGTTCAGCCAAGGATGCCGACTTAGAAAATATATTGGGGGGGCCAAACCGAGGATCTTGCTCCGGGAAATTTTATAAGTAGGAGTTTTAAGTTTTTTAAGCATTTTAGATGAGTCATATGATCAACATTAGAACCCTGATAACTCGGATCTCGATATCTGGACACTTTAGGGAAAATCGACAAGCCTGACACATTTTTTCCTCACACCCATAACGAATTTTTGAGGGGGCTCGGGCCCCCTCAGGCACCATGGAGTCGGCGCCACTGAGTTCAGCCCAAGCTGCTGAGAGGTTGTACGAGTGCATTAGGCAGGCCCTTATTTATCTGAGTTGAGAAAAGTTATGTTTTTACTAGTCTCAAAATGAACCAATGGGTTTAATATTCACATTTTAAAATTTGGTTACTGGGCCATTTCATCTCAAATCAGGCAGATAGTGCAAAATCATGTCAGGTCACCATCACCGATTTCTATGAAAGTTATATATGTGAAAGTAGTATCCTTATGATGAATAATGATCACTTTATCTCAGCTCTGAACTGACCCGTTATAAAGTTATTACCCTTTGAACATTGCTGAGTCAGGCCTCCGAGTAAAAAATGAAAAATGACATAAATGCTAATAACTAAGGAGCCATGGCCCATAAAGCAATGGTTATTGTTTTATTGTGAAGAAAATGCATTTATGCATATTTTGACATAACTTTCAAGTATTTTGAAATAATAGTAAACAAATAGGACTTTTTTAAACAATAAAAATTTGTCAATATTTAGAAATTTATTATAAAAAAAGGCCACCTTTTATTTGCTTTAAAATTTCTGAGTAGGTAGTTTAAATGTTCTTCTTTCCATAAAAAAAATTAAAAAAGGTAGTATTTTTATACTTCTTGTTTTAAGGCATGTCATAGTTAGGCATGTTTTCGACTAAATGCACTCCTCTCGTATATCAAGATTGCATACCTTTCAGGGAAAAAATAAATATTCACTCTACTTAGCATGCATCATGGGTTACTAGTACATACCTCAATAATTGTTTACATCCACTGACTGAAAGAAAGTTCAATCTTCTGTAGTTCCATAGCACCAAATGTGTGCAAACAACCACTGCTGCTAAGTGGAAATGGTGGATGAGGCAATTTGTGGAGAACATTTTTCAGTGGCACTTTACACAAGTCTTCCAATTTGGGCCACCGGAAACCATTTGATGGACCATGTGGATGCATGAATGAGACACTAATGTCATTCTCTTCTAAAGACACTGCTGTGATCGAATTTCTGTTTGTTTTGACCTACCTCAGGGGTCAAAACAAACAGTACCTCTAAGTATTTACTAGATATTGTCCATTGTAACTCAATCCACCCCCCAGGGCTCTACCAACACCACCTAGACTAGGTGGTGTTGACTCTACCCCGCACTGGGCACCACTGAAGTACAGCCTGCACCACTTACTTGAAACTTACCCTCCACCCTCTCCCTCCCTCGGCAAAGACTTTGCTCCTGCTGGCAAGATCTAGCCTCTGAAGAAAGGTGCTTAAGGCTTACATTAAAAAGAACCTAATTGCCATGACAATATTTCCAATCCTAGTGATCAATTTATTTTCATTCTTTCCATGAATTTCAGTACATAGTAGTCGAAATAAAATACATTTTCAGTGTATTTCTAATCTTTCACTGACATATTTGGCAATTAAAGTGTCTTTGTGCACTTTAGGGGTTGTGCTATGATGAAAATTCACACTTAGTAATAAATTTTGAAAGCCCTCTTTCTTCAATGTGACTGACTTAAAATCATGAATTAATTTCACCCCTCTCTCTGCATAATATTTTACCTATGAAGACCTGCAAATAACTTGCCAATCATTCTTGTAATCAGGATGTTCATCCTATTCTTGCGTGGGCACATCAAAGAATGCAGTGCATACCGCCAATGTATTAAATACCTGTGCGCTGATTGGTAAAGGAACTTGATGTGGGCAATAAAAGTGCACAATTAGCAAGAACGAATAACTTTTATAAGCGGGACGTGTTACATCATTCAGTGTGACTGCGCGACTAATACACACAAACAAATGAGAGGCGCCTTTCATGCCTGCCAACCTTGCTGGCTAATAGCCGATGTAATAATGAAACCCCAACACTTCCCCTTGTTGGATATCAGACACAAAATGAGCATAACTACATCAAGAAAAAAAATAAAGGTGCTTCTCACAAATATAACTATCTTAGTCCCAACTTGGACACAAAAACCTTAGTTTTAACACCAGTTACAGATTTAGTAAACAAGTCGGCCAAGTTATTGTCACTTTGAACATACTCAAAACACACCTTCCCCTTTTCTACACAATCTCTTACAAAGTTGTACTTGACCTCCAAATGTTTTAATTTCTCTGAAGCAATTCTATTTTTACTGAAACAAACAGCTCCCTGATTATCAGCAAATATATTACAAGGGGTTCTAGCAAATCAGGATTGTCCCAACTCATCAAGGATTGATTGATGTTAACCACAATGCCTCCTTTGTCACCTCACATATTGCAATGTACTCTAATTTGACAGTAGATAATGTTACCACATTTTGTTTACGAGTCTGCCAGCAAATTGCAGCTCCAGCAAGCAACACTACGTATCCACTGATAGATTTTCTACAATGCTTATCATTTGCCCAATCAGAATCACAATAAATCTCAATGGGTGCATTTTTCCATTCATAGTTCAACTTTAAGTTACAGCAGGGTCATTCCACTAATCGTATGGTCGGGCCATAAGTTGAAATCGACCATAACTACGGCCTCGAGACATACGTATGGCTTCGAGCCATTCTACTCAGAGCGAAAGGCCATAAGTCGGGTCCCTACAAACACAGAAAGGATTAAATCTGTATTAAACAC
Source organism: Ischnura elegans (assembly GCF_921293095.1). Lineage (NCBI taxonomy): Eukaryota > Metazoa > Arthropoda > Insecta > Odonata > Coenagrionidae > Ischnura > Ischnura elegans. The sequence goes on from NC_060246.1 coordinate 154,976,500, forward strand.
GTATTTTGAAATCCACGAAATCTCAATAATATCTAGATTTAATCTGTTGCAAAGGTGTTGCTATGTCCTCTTTTTCTCATATTATATCTAGATTTAATACATGAAATATCTTGCCCCACAATACAGATTTTTCAGGGATTAAATACAGATTTCAGTATCTAGATTTTCCAGGGATACATTATAGTACTGCTTTTCATTTGAACTTTTATCAAGGAACCTTTGCGTTACAATTAATGAAATATATTGAGGAAGCTTCCCTGAAGGGAAAACCCTCTGACCACCACAATAAGATCTCTACCTATTCACCCCTTAGCTCCAACAAGAATTATATCATCAAGCACCCAATAAGCAAAATCTTTCAAAATTAACTAACCACTATGCAATAATAAACTGACTTGAAGGAAAAAGATTGTTTATTTGGATTGAGAAAACATGACTCATAATAATTGATATTTTATTAAAAAGGTACAAATATCTATTTATATCACATACAAATTCCAAGCATTTCAAATTACAGTGAAATTAATAATCTACTAATTCAACGAGCTTTTAATGTGCCCTTATCAATGTCATAGATTTTTAGGTGGAAAAATTCATTAAGTAACCACTTCGCAATAATACACTGACTTGAGGAAAAAGGTTAATAATATGGATTAAAAAATATGAGATAGAGTAATTGATGCTTTATTAAAAAATCTCAAGTATTTTTTATTATCATTATATATGAATTCCAAATTACTATGAATCTAATTGATGTTGAGCATCATTTGCCTCCTCCTGCCCCTTGCACTGGCCTGCCACAGCCAGAAAGGGAGGAAAGATAAACACAATATACTACATAGAAAAGTGGCAGGTGGATAAAGTGAAAGGCTTTGCAGTCAATATAAAATAAATTTTTAAAGTACTAGTTCAGGGAGAAAGCAGATCAATAAAAACAAAGGCATTGAAATCAACAAACATGACGACACTCACGGCAGAGTTAAATGCTTGTAATACAAGGTTAAGATAGAAAGCAGATTCATAAAAACAAAGCCATTTAAGTCAATATAAGTGAGCCCATTGAAGTCACAGTTTAACCATGGGCCCAATAACGGTCACTCTAGTGAATTTTTAGGGAGAGAAATGATAAAATTTTTATATTGCAAGGTTCAGTTTGAAAACAGGTTCATAATAACAAAGCCATTGAAGTTAACATACCTGAGGACACTAAAAGCACAGTTCAACCATGGGCTTAGTAAGAAAAAAGTTAATGGAGAAACCATGTTCAAAAGAAGGAATCTGAAGGGAACTATGGAAACGGAGTTCAGACTTCAGGGTTCAATAAGCCCACCGAATAACATTGAGAAACGAAAAATTTCTCCTCGTCGTAGTTTTTGTTGCCAAGACCATCCCTCGTTACTATTTTCAGAGGCACTTTACAAATTGAAACATTACGATACAGTCATAAAATGAAGCTCATAATGAACCAACGTAATAGATAAATGTGCACCAACGTAATGGAATATGGTTTAAAAAAAAAACTATGCATGTATATTGAATGATAAAGTTCACCACATACGGAAGATCCAGGTTACTGTGAGGTGCAAATACGATACTTATGCAATCGATGGATATTAAGGAAAAATATAACAGATAATGGAGCAAATAAACCATATGCAGCTCGTGTCGGTCAAAACTAGTCGTTTAGTAACAATAACAAAACACACTTTCACAGTTCATCACTAATGTTTCGGCCATTTTGCAAAATCACGTCACCGACGCTAGCGCCGCTAGTGGCGCAGAAACTTCGGAAACAGATTTAATCCGTATTTAAAAAGGATTTGGAAATCTAGATTTGATGTATTATGAAATCTCCCTAAAATACAAATTTGATCCTTTTTGTGTTTGTAGGGGTAGTAGCTATGGCCTAAAGGCCGTAATATTATGGCCTGCCTAGGAGAAGGTCATAACACGGGCCATACGAAATAACATTGCTCGCCTAAGGAGTTATAAAAGAAACTTACGAAGTGTCATCGATTACATAGCGATTGTTTCAAGAAATATATGAATATTGTGGATGAGCACATACAGATTCAACGGGCATTGGCAAGGTATATTTTAAAAAAGACGTTGATTTCATAAGGAGGATACGGGATACATACGTATACCTGTAGGTAATCCGTTCGCATACGATGATGATATTTTCATTAACTATTTCCGTTCGTCAAAAGTTGTTACTTAATTTTTAAGTAGATATAGAGGATAAACTAAAAGTTCGCTTGTAGTTAAAAAGTTAGGAATACTTTTAACGGATGCTCTGCTAAAGTGAACGGAGGAACGGGCCCGTTCCTCTTCCCGGAGCCGGCTTTTATTTGCTTTCTGTGCTACATTTGCTAGCAGATTTTTTACTTGTTTCGAAAAGCTGTAGGTAGTTTGAAATATCCGCTATTAAATGTTTTATATTTTAAGATTCTCGTAGCATTACGGTTCATAAGGGAGGATATCTAAGAAACATAGGGCAAGACATTTTTTTAGGCAGTAAGGCAATCTTCAGTAAGTCGATGAGTAAAGGACAAATGTCTTCCACAAATCAAGGAATGTTTTATATTTATTGGAAAAGTAATTATCTATTACTAAAATATAGGTTACAAGTTTTTAAAGTGGTAATATTCGTAGTGTTACATAGAAATTATTTGTATCATGGGAGTCCGAGTTCGCTGACAATTTATTATTATTTTTTTTGTTGTAAGCAATCGCTTTGATGATTCGATTTTGTGTACTGTTTAGTTTTATTTTATGTATCTTACTGGTTTTACCCCAAACAGTAACACCATATCTTTATATTGATTCAGCTGTCGCGAAATACATCATCTTTTTAACTTTAATATGCAATAAATCTCTAATGTGATACATTTGATAACTAACCTTTCGTAATTTACTACATATCTTCTCACAGTGTTACCTCCATTTGAATGTCTGATCTACTTTGATACCGAGATAAGTATATTGTGTTACTTGTTCCATATTGTTGCATTTACACAAAGACTTGTTTATTTCATTATGCAAGCATTTATAATTATGTATTGTTATGTGAATCTGTTTAACGTTAGCTGCATTATTGGCGATGTACATACCGTTGGACTTCTTCATGTTGATTGAGAGGTCATGGTTATGTGACCATTTTGTTAAATTATTGACATCATTTTGCATGTAGGCAATGGCAGTATTTAAATCTCTATGAACAGATATCATTACAGCATCATCAGCAAAAATTAAAATATTACAATTGTAAATACATTAAAATATACAATTAATATACACAATAAACAAGATTGGTCCTAAAATAGAACCTTGAGGTACACCATATTCTATATTTCCTTGGTTTCCAATAAAAGTTTTAAATTTCACTCTGATACTCCTCTGCAGGAGATAGCTTCTAAACCATTTCAGTACATACCCTCTAATTCTAATATCCTGCAGTATATGCAGCAATGTGGGCAAATTGACAGGGTTAAAAGCTTTTTTATAATCCACATATGTGACTAATACTTTATTATTCTCATCAAGGTTGTATTATTATCTTTTTTATATATAATTATAATATAATTTATTTATAACAATGATAAAAATTGTTTAAAGATTGATATAGGTCTATAATTATTCAAGTCAGTAAATGTGCCATCCTTATACATTGGTCTAATTAAGGCTAATTTCATACCTTGTGGAACAATACCTTCATTAACACTATTTTTTACAAGAGCGGTCAAAACTGGTACTAAACCCTTTTGACTTTTGATATCCTTAATTTTAATTTTTACTTCTCCACAGGCGTTGTTTTTTAACTTTGTAATAATATTAGCAATATCAGAATTGGTAGGCTCTGGAAGATGCATACTATTTATCATTGACTCTGGATAGGACTTCCATAGCTTATTTGAACATTTAATTTTTAAATTATTTATGCCATGTGTATAATTACATACAAATTCATTACATACACTACTAAATGTCTTTATCCTTACAAAGGTGTTTTATTATCATGTCATCATTATTTTTATTGACTTGTTTACCCCTTGAATAATAATAATAATAATAATAATAATTTATCACTCCTACATTTAGTTTTTACATCTCAATACAAAAAACAAAAGAAGGAGCTGTAGGTGGTCTCCAAGGTAATAGGACCAGAATTGAGCCACCATCAAATAAAAAAATGTATGCCAATAAACATAATAATGCATTAAATGATACATGAGTGTTTTAGATAAATAACATCAAAATAAATTTTCAACTATTTCTTGCGAAAAGAGCCAGTCTTTAGCAAGTCTAATTATTTATTAATAAGCATTACATTTGAGGTTTTATTTTAATTTAAATTCTAGCGGGCAGTATATTAAATAACTTTGGCCCCATGTAAAGAAACAGCGTTGATTTAAAGTTAACTTGGGTCTGTTTTCTACTATAAATGACTCAGTCCTTAAAGTATATTTATATTTGTCATATCCACTCGGCATATTTCCACTTCTAGCAAAAAACAATTTAAGCACTTTAAATAAATACAAATGCCTTAGTGGCAACAAATTTAGGACCACAAACAACGGAAATGAGCCCTCATAGTAACTTTTAGACAATATTACCCTAATTACTTTTTGCAAAACGAGTGCACCCTTAAATGTGCCCTGACAGAAGTCCATCGTCCAAATTTTACTATCTACGAAACAAATGTCCATTTCTGGTTAAAAAAACCATTTATCATGCTGTTGTTCATTCTAACATTTCTTATGGTATAATCTGCTTGAGCCGTGCATACATGAGGCATTTGTTTACAGTAATTAAGTGTTTATCTCAGCGTAAATTTCTGTTCAGAATTACTCCCAAGTATTTTATTTAATTCACTCTATCAATGACTGGACGGTTACAGACACAATTAAAACAAATTGTATAGTGAAATATATATTTACAATTAAAAATACTTGTACTACACATATCACAGCACATGAATTTTGTCTTTTCACTTAACTCTAACCCATTGAAATCAAACCATTTTCACAAGAAACATAGATCCTCTTTAACAAATGTTTCAGCACAACTCCAATTGGGAGCTGAGAAGCACAGTGCTATATCATCAGCAAAGGCTGTGAGTTCACCATTGAATTTATTTTCACATAAATGGTTTACGTAAATCAAAAACAGAATTGTTCCTAAAACAGAGCCCTATGGTACAACCGTCTCAATTGTAACATTATCGCTAAAACAATTATTTACTTTTACACACTGTGATCTCGTCGACAAATAACTTTCAAACCACTGCAGTGATAATCTTCGTAATGCAGCTTGCTCAAGTTTCAATAGCAGTGTTTTGTGCGAGAGTGTACCAAATGCCTTGGTTATGTCTAGATATAACCCAATAGTTTGCGAGCTAGAATTGACTGAATTGTATACTTCGGTCATATGCTTCTCTAGAGCACCTTCAGTTTCCTATACATGTCTGAATCCAAACTGATTTTCGCTATAAAATTTGGTCTTGTCTAGGAATTTCAGAAGGCGGCTTTTAATAAGTTTCTCTAGAATTTTTTCAAATACAGACAAAAGAGATATCGGACGGTAATTCGTTATTTGTTGCCTGTACCCTTTTTTATGCACAGGTATAACAACAGCCCAGGTAAAAATATTTGGTCTGTAACTAATCTGGATCTGGTCTGTAACTGGTCTGAAAGGCTAAATTTTGTTCTGTAACTGGTCTGTAACAGAACTGGACTGGTCTGGATTTCAGAGAGGCAAAGGAAAATGGTCTGTAACTAGTCTGGAATTCTGGTCTGTAACTGTGCTGTAATATTCGATGGTGTGTAACTGATCTGGATCAACTGTCTGTAACTGTACTGTAATTTTCGATGGTCTGCATCTAGTCTGGATCTATTCTGTAACTATGCTGAAATATTCTATGAGTTTCAACTGGTCTGGAACTATTCTGGAAGAATTCCAAGTGAGTCAACTGGTCTGGATTCTAATGTGACATGAGATCTGATATTTTATTCGGTCATCTGCAATTGCTCTTAAATTTATTTGTAACAGTGAAATTATTATAATGTATATCAGGCATTTATACTTAATGGAATTAGGAATCCTGGGCTATGGATTGGTCAATTTTTAATGTCCATTAATTTTTTTTCAAGAAGGGTTACAATTTTATATTTGTTATTTCATAGATGAATTTCACATGGGTTCAAAGGTACCCATGGGTAAGCCATGATTGTGGACAGTGCACTGCCCACAATCATGGCTTGTGGAGAGTTGCGTTATTTGGATGGCATTAGAAAGGGCTGCATCATAAAGGGCTGCATCATAAATTGAGACTAATATCAGAAGTACTTCAGATATTAGTCTCAATTTATGATGCAAACTTTATTTTTATGATTTTTTAACGATTTAAATTTATGATACAAACTGCAAATTGAATATGCGAGGTAAAAATAAATATTACTTCTAAATGATTGCACAAGCAATGAAGGTTGAAATATCAAATAGGGTTCAGAAAGTAGATAGCAGTCAATAAAATAATTTGCAATGGTTTATTCTAATTCCGATGTATTTACCGATTTCAGGCAAAACTTTTTGCCCGCAACTTCCACTGTAATAAAAATGAACTCCTCCATGGTGGGTATAGACATAGGGTAAATGAAGGGTAGTACCCTCCATGGTGTGTAGTTAACCCTCCATCAACCCATGCTCTACATTCCGGGGAGCGTAAGGCAAGGGTAGCACTACCATGGAAGAAGGATTCTTCCTCACCAAACATCTACACTTACATGTTGCACAGTGGCGGATACAGAAAAAACTCAAGGGGGGGGCGCAACATATCTTGAGTTGTCTTTACTTTTATCCTTATAAAAGTTGATCAAGTCACAGGCAAAGTATATGAAAATTTTATTTAACCTGATTATAAACATGTAAAAGACAATGCCATCTTATGATATAAATAGTTACAATTGTGGTTTTGCAATGCTCGGCAATACAGGCGGACCCGCAAGGGGGGGGGGGGCGCGCGCCCCCTGCGCCCCCCATCTGTATCCGCCACTGATGTTGCATACTAACATACCTATCTTCTTTCAAAAAATTGCATTGAATTTCTGTAGGGAAGGGGTGCAGTTAATGAGCTGATTGTAAGAAAAATTTAATATCTTCCAGCTAGTAGTGCTTACACACTTCATTTGGGCTATGGACGCATAAAATAATATACTCAAGTATCTATTTGCCCCCTCAAATGCAAATGGATCTCAATTCAGAACACCGTGTATAAAATGGTAATAAGGTGAACTCAGTGCATCATTTCAGTAACCCATTAAAATTAAAGCATTTGTTGAAGAGGAAAATATATGAGAAGTCCCTCAGGTACCTTCGTGAAGGTACACCTCGCACCTATAAGAAGCAGGTGCACCTGATCCAGAGAAATTTAGTTCAGTAAAAGAATATAGTAACTGCGGTAAATACATATTTTGCGGATTAAAAATTTGAGTTACAATTTTTTCCCATTATATAACGTACTTATAACGTATTAAAAATCGTATTTTGAAACTTGCGCCAAAACAACCGGCGGCCATCTTCTATACCACGTGACCTAACAGCCACTGGAATGTTTACACTCGAAGATACAGTAGTTTCCGACTTTGTGAATTAATCTGTGCCTAAAACCGTATTTTACAAGTAACTGTATGTTTAAGAACGTATGGACGAGGAAAATATAACGTTATTCAAAGTGAAAACTTCCAAAAAGGAATCAAAAAAATACTGTTTCATGCCAATTGCATACTACCACAATGAAATCAACGCCGGATAAAGTTTTTATTTACCGGGTTTGCGGAAAAAGTGGCTCCTTGCAGCACGTAGAGATTTAAAGAAGATGCCTTGGTCAGTATCAACCCATCTCTGCTGCGCTGACTTTTTTAATGTAAGTACATGGAATATATTTTTACAATCGATAGTAAATCAACGAACTTGAGTATCAACAATTTTTTAGGAGTAATGCAATTAATGAACTACTTCTTTCAACCCAATAGTTATATAAGATTATTTATTACTACGTTCTCACTGTGGTTACAATTTAGGTTGATCTTTGGCTTAACTTATATATTAAAAATACTATGCATTCAGATCGATTAAGTTGAAATATTTCAAATTACTGTTCTCGCGTTAGAAACCACATTGTTAGCTGTTTTTCATGGCATAAAAGCATTAGTCTCACTATAAATTCATTCGTGCATGAAGGGTTTTTCTTGAAATTGAATAACCATATTAGAGAATATGTGGAACAATTTTAAGTTACCTTAAGTACTTATTAAGTACTTAGCTGGTTATTAAATGTTACAATTCTCATTTTCCAGGATTGATGGCGATGGACACTAGACGTTTTCTCTACTACGATACATGTTAACTGTGTTACTAGTACTAGAGAATGTTTTGAGTACATCAATAAATGTTAAATTGCCTGTATGGATTTATTTTATTGCATAGAAAATCATCCACCTCCATACGAATCCAAAATTTCCTGTTGCAGGGGATATGTTATTGATGGTTTGTCAAAAGTCGTATGCTAACATGTTTTATCAACTTAGAACTTAAATGGCAATTCACAGCTGAAATGCAGTTGCCAAGTGTGAGCACAATGAATATCTTACGATCGGGTTGACATTTGTTAAATTCTGAATTCCATTTGCACTCATACTGGTATAATCTGGAGATACATCAACTCTGAGCTTTTTATTGTAATAAGAATACTTAACTTTCTTGCCCCTTACAACTGAAGACATCCATAGAGATGTATCATCGCTTTTCAAAATTTACAATGTATTAAATTGATTATGTAAGAATGCCATTGTAACAATTGAAGATTACTGCTATCCAGTATGCCTTTATCTCCGTCATATTTGGCTGTTTGGGAAATGCCTTCAGTAGGCTTCTCAGATAAATTTGTTTAGGCTGTTCCCTTTTCCTTACTAGCTGAACTGAACCAGTCAGATCAATGAGATTGACTGATCTTATAGTTATCCTGAGTCTCAGGTTAAGTAGTATAGACCAACTAGTCACTAGTACAGATTAGTTCCAGACCACATAGTCTCCCTGAGAACAGCCCAGTTCCAGAGCAGTACAGACCAGTTACAGACCAAGCTATTCCTGGGTCCAGACCAGTTTACCCACCCGTTGTCCAGACCAGTTGCAGACCAAACTGGTCTGGAGCAATGTTTCAATTTCTTCCCAGTTCCAGACCAGCTACAGACCTTTAGTTCCACCCCCGTTCCAGACCTGTTCCAGCTCAGTTACAGACCAAATATTTTTACCTGGGAGCTTTCTTCAAAGGGCTTGGAAATACGCCATTGATAAAACTTAAATTACAGCAGTGAGCGAACATAGAGCCAACATCATCATTGATTTATTTCTACATTCTAACATCTATACCATCATGTCCAGGGGACTTATTACACGAAAGATTTTTAACAAATTTTACTATTTCAATTGGCACCACTGGTTCTATGAAAAAGGAATTCAACTCACTTTTATTAGCACAGGGGTTTTGAGTACATGTCCTGTTCTCACCATTGTATTTTACTTTTGCGCCTTCAAACATTTTGTTAAAGTATTTATTAAATTCAGAGGCAAAATTTTTTGAATCACTACTAACAATTCCATTTAATTCTAACTGCATCATAGAACGATCTCTTTGTTCTTCGCCAATTAATTCTTTAAGCAAATTCCATTGTAATTTTGTGTTTCTATTTGCCCATTGAAATTTTGACATGTAGTTATTACTGGCTGCGTTACGCAGATTTTACCGCAATTTGTTTCTACACTTTTGACATTCGTTTTTTAGGCTAACATTGCTTTGTACTTATTTCTTTGACTGCAAAAATTCGTCATGGAATTAGCTTAAGTTACTTCTTCCTATAACATTACTACGTCATTTGATGAACTTCAAATAGCCTAACAATCAGTGAGCAGTATACCCAGTCAACACAGTATTCGTAATGAGGTCTTATATGAACTCATACGTTGGACTCCTTTAAGATTCCACATTAAGAGACATGAAAGGGCCTTTAAGACCTCACACTTCATGAGGTCACATGAATGATGTCTTAAAGACCGCATACTTCATGAAGTCTTGAAGACCTTACACTTCATGGGGTCTTCAAGATCTCACACACATGGGGCCTGAAAAATCAAGTCATGTATATGTTAATGAATTATAATTTCAATCGTAATTATATATTTCTGCGTGTATAATATTTTTTCTTCCTTCAATTAACTCTTTATATTAAGAGATGGGTTCGTAAACTTCTCCCTCCGATTCTATTAAATAAGCTGACACTTCCACTTTCCGCTAGGTCCGCCATTGTGTTGTCGTGTTATTCTACTGCCTTGAGCTCAGACGTCTAGTTTATGATTAATATCGTGTGTACTCCATGGTCTAGTTCTTACTCGTGTTTTTCCTTGTGTCTACGAACGTGAATCAGGATTCCATCGGATCTGAGATCGGCACGAACCTTGTGGACATCATGATGTGTTACGTGCACGGAGACTTGGAAGGTAAGTTTCAATGATTTTATGTGTACGATTCTTTATCCACTTGTTAATGAGAAAATCCATTAATTATGCTATTTTCCAAGCTGGTTAAGTTCATGCTTATCATTGAGTATCGGTAAATATTCATGTAAAATTTTTAGATGGAACACGTTTTGTAACGTGCCTTTGTTGTTGTTTATGTTTCATTTCATCCATTCATCGTATCCTTATAAATTTGCTGTTAACGCATTTTAAATTATCTCCGCTAATATACACTATCTCGATCATATCTAGTACGTGTTCAAGCAGTGTTTTTATTATCTCGGGTTCACAAAACAGTTTTCCCTAAGATCATTGAAGTTTATAAACTTCTCAGTTCTCAAAATCATGACGTAAACTAACAAAATTGCTAACGATTTATAATTTGCTTGATTTCACTTCATAATGTAACTTACGGAACGATAAAGCATGGAAATAACGTTCACCATGTATTTAAGTTAACTTCTAAGTGCATTCTAATGCAATAGGAATAGAATGCAATAGGAAGTGTAAGATTTAATCAAAAGTAGTTCACTAATTCGGTTACTCCTAAAATTAACCAAGTTAAAACGGTCATCTTCGGTGCTGAAACCGGCCCTGGGAGTATTTAGGGACTGCTTATGAGATAAATAGTCTTTATCTGGTTTATTTGATGTTATCATGTTATCAATTATAACTCTCAACAAACTTAAGTTCAATGCTTTTTTTTCAGCCTCTGTTATGAAATGGAACCCGACATCAGCAAGTAGTGTCGCCTTGGAGAGAGTGGAGAGGCAGTGGCTGTGTCAAGCGGAGACCGCGTAAAGTATGCAGAGAGGAAGAATTCAAAAACTCGTTATGTTTGTTTATTGACTTAATATTATGAAGAATAAATTTATGAATATCATGAAGTTGTCTATTCCATTTTGTTTTTCTGCCTTATTTCCACCTATGGTTCTCATTCAGTGTATTATTTTGCTTCATTTTAATTGGATACGTCGGGTACTTATGTCATCGGAGAGTGTTTTCTTAAATTAGGATGCGTAAAGTATTTTGAAATCTTAATTAATGGGCTGGTAGGGGCCCCGGCGTTTTTGTAGGCTATTTCAAAGCCATCCATCGGAATTATTACGAAGTGGGTCATTTTTCTGGTTCTCCAGGTAGTTCCATAATCACACACGTGGAGGCGCCACATATGCGCCTATATCATATTGGAACTGTTATAGGAGTCCTATAAGACCTCTTGTATGAGCTCCTTCAGAGTCGTGTGAGACCGCGAAAAGAATTCCTATACGAGTGCATATGACCTCACGGAGACATCATTATGAGGCCATTTGGGACTCTTTTGTAGGAGTCCTACAAATTCGTCAGACTTCTTTATGACCTCATGAATTAGTCATACGTGTTTACTGGGTAGTTTCATCTGTTTCAAATCAAGAGCATCAGTACCAATTAATATAGTTTTGACATAACATAAAAACATTAATTATACATAAACACAACACAGAAATAAGTATTACTATACCTTATTACTAAATAATGTGTGCTTTCACTCTGGCGGCCATGTTGTATTTATCAAACATAGGAGCTCATTTCATCTCCTTCTCCGTCAAAAGCGCTTGTGTTATTAATTATTTCACAAAGAGTCGTCATTGAAGTTGACGTAGGTCCAATTGTCTCCACGGAGTTGTCACAGATATCTCCTGGCCTTTTTATTATCCGGACAACCTACGAAAGACGAGGATGCATATTTATTTAGAAATTCCCAATTGCATCGTTATAGAAGGGGCAAATCAATACAGCCATAAGAGGACTACCATAAAGAAAGGAAATTAAGAAAATGAGATCATGTGAGGGCAATTACCTCTTGGGAAATGCGCTCCTCACCAACCAATTACATATTATAAATCCTTGGACGACTTCGCAAGGATGTTCACTTATTCAATCCTATCATATGGGTTGCAAATAAATATCTCACCATAAAAATAAAAATATAAGGCAAAAAGTTCCCTAAAAACTTGCTCCAAAGTATTGCTAGTTTGCAGAGAAAATCAGCGTCTGAAAAACGACAGATAACTATTTCTGTAAGACCATAGAAATTTGGGGAATGGTTGCAACTTAGTATTTTTCATACTTCATTACGGGCACATGTTTTGTAGGTGGTATATTTTTAACTATATCTAACGAATCTGCGTTTAATTTTCAGGTTTCGCTTCTTACAACGCTTATGGACTTAAGGCGTCGAAAAATAACCACAAAATCGTGACTTTCTTGAAATTTTGAAAATCTTAGTCCAATTATGTCTCAATGCTAGACTTAACCAACACAAAGAATGACATATCCGTCAAATGAAACTCTATTGAAAATAACAAATGTTTTTAACAGTGCACAATTAAGTTCCTTTCCCTTTCGAAGAAACAGCGGGGAAATTTTTTAATATTTAAAAAACTTATGGACACATGACCCAACAACACGTGACCCCAGCATATCTCTTTACCCTCCCCAACCCACTTGATGAATTCAAGCACTGATCAACATGTAATGCAATTGCTCTAGCAGTAAAAAAGGAACAGTGAAAAATTTAAGAGAATATTTGATCACTTTCATAATATTTCATTAATAATTTATCTCTATGCCTCCACGTTCACCTTTGTATTCAATGTATAGTGATTTATATTTTCTATGTAAAGTTACTTGGAAATAACCATCTTTTCTTATTACACAGCATTTTTCGCATCTTCTGAGTAATTTCTTACGTTATAAGAGAGAGATTTGTCACGAGAGGTTTCATACGAGAAGTTTAATTTTATAATAGTAAAACTAAATGTATTTCGTTAATTATTTTGAAACATGGACTTTTATATTATAAAATTGTTAGCGATGTACCCCGTCCTTTCTTCAATTCATTAATATTAACTGTATTCGTGCATTTTCTATCATCAGTTTGTTTTGTTATTTTAAACCTTCCTTCGATAAACAAGGTGACACATTGAGGGATATACGTTGTCAGTAAAATCCGAACATTACTTCATTATTTAGACATATTAATTCGGATAATAATTTAATTAGTCTCCGTGTGTTAATTTTTTAAAAATGATGTTTTTATTTGATTAAGGTTGCTGGGTTCAAACGCTTATAAAAGAAAATGGAGATGCTCAATCCTATGGAAAGGCCAAAAATACCAAAAATCGGCTTAATTTCACAAGTTCATTTATCGTTAACTATAAATTTTTCTACCATACCTAAATCATTCACTTCAAAATAATCTCTCGAAGGTTTTATCATCGAGGTCACTAAGACGATTTTAAGTATTGTCGACGGCGAATGAGCGTACTGCTCGCCTATTTCACCCATTTTAACGACATTGCGAGTGTTTCTTTCGCATTTTAAACCACTTAGGGACACAATGCTCGAACACACGTGACACAAATATGTTCCCCCCCCCCTAATTACCCGCTTGATGAATTCAAGCGCCAATATACTCGATGATATCTCCATGTTTCTGGGTTTCACCGCGTGGATTTTCTTTGTGTCGACAGTTTCTTCAGTATTCCAACCTGCGTCTTCAGGTTTTCGAGATATATCCATTTGAATTAACATGGGAGCCTTATGTGACTTAAACTTTTTGGATTTTATTCGGTACTTATAAATGCCTCAGGAACATGATATTCAATGGACACAAACTAAATTTTTGGTTAATTTTTTGAAATGGTTGTCATGGCGAGGAATTGATATTTAGTATTTTTTATCATTTTTTGAACGTTTCCAATGCTTTTATAATTGGAATATTTTAGGATTGATTTTAGTAATGTGCAATAATTGTACGACTAATTCCTTCAAATAAAAGGTATAAAAATTTTTGGTTGATTTGTTGGCTGTCTTAGAATTTTCATACGTCGAACAATTCCAAGGAATAGCGAGTTTCGATTTTTAAATTGTGGAGATGGACGAATTTTCAAACTCGGATTTAGGCCTTGAGACATGAGCCATATGAAAATTTGGAATCTCCGTAAGAAACCGTTTAGGGTGCATCGCACCCTAACGATCCACCCTGCTTTTCTGGTAATACTCTTGGTTAGTTCATAATAAAATTCCAAAAAATATCCTGCACGTGAAATATCATTGTCGCCATTTTTTGTGAAGCATACGGTTTTTAGTATCTTTATACGCTTCATTTGCGAATAACTTTGTTGTTTTGCAACTTTTTAGTATACTTGTCCCATATAATACAACTGCTAATGTTTTATCTGACAAAAGGATAATCAAATAGGTCGAATGATTAGAGTCGAAGTTATGTTCGATAAAAGTGCGCATTTGATAGATCCCGCTTTCTGATTTATTTATAGAGATACGGTGATATATTTATGAGTAACTTGTTTAGATAACGATTCCTAATGAAAATATATCTATATGAGTTTATATCGATAGGACTCATTTTCTCCTTTGCTATTGACTGTACCGATCCGAAATGTCCAGAGTAGTAGCTGTCTGGTAATATAAACTTTCAGTTATATTAAAAGCTCCATGGCAACCATGGTATTCACATCATGTCGATAATTAATGTCGGTATAAAGTAAATGAGGATATATTCATATCGTTTAATACAAGTTTCCCATTTTACGAGATAAAAAAGTTTAAGGATATTTTCCCTATCACTGAGGTCACAATTAGCAATGATGGACATTCCGCTTCATCTATTAACCAGCAAGAAAAATCATATTGATAATCCTGAAATTCAATTTTTACCTAATATATTTTTATTTATTAAGGCAAAGGACTGAAACTCTTGCTGAAAGATAAAATTATAATACAAAAAAATAAAAAAGCTAAAGAAAAGTAATGCAGTAATTACAGTCGAAGTTATACTCGATACAAGTGTACGTTCGACAGATCCTTTTTCCAAACAAATTTCAATATTGATTGGGATAATATTTTTAAAAATATGTTAAGAAAGCAATGTACTCTTCATAAATATAAATTATTTTGATGTGATACATTTCCTTGTGATGAAATGTCGTTATGAAGTTATATCGATAGGTTTCGTTTTCTCCTATGATATTGACCGTACCTGTCCGAATTTTTCAGCGTGTTACCTTATTAATATTATGATTATTTAGCGACATTTAAGTCTCCTTGCCAACCATAGTTTTCATATTATATCGATATCTTATATCAATGAAAAGCAAAGGGGAAAAACCTCAAATCCTCCTCAATACGATTCTATTTATGGGAGATGAACGATATTTTAATGGTCTAATCCTTATCACGTATATTACATTTGTGAATGATTGGCGCTCCAAATAATCCATATTTCTGCGAGTAACATCATATTGACTTTCTTTGGATTCGACTTTTCGATCATAATTTTTTCATTTCATGAGATAAAAGGCTGAAACTCACATTGAATGTTAATATTAGGCTACCCAATCAAATAAATATAAAATCTAGCATATAATGGTACAGCAAATAAAGTATTGGCCCACAAAATGGTACACTTGATAGTTGCATACAGCTGCGACGCAATGATGGCAACGGAAACTAAACGCAAAAATTGTACTTACAGTTAGACAGCGATAAACCAACGGTATAATATTTATCGATGCCATCAAAAATCTCCTTTAGTATTTTAGGTACGTATCCTAAATTAACAGATAATTATGAGGCTATAATAATTTCATAAATAATTGCCCATAATACTTTGGGTCCCTTTTGGTAATCATATAAAAACGATACTTTTTTTCTGTGTAAAGTAAATGGAAATAATGCTGTGATCATTTTACGTACGATTGAATTCACATTTTGTATGAGGTTGCTAAGGCGGGATGTGATTGTTGAATCCTGGTTATCCAACTCCAATTGACCTAAGCAAAACTAATTCATTAATTCGGTGTAAATATGGATTTCTATTTTTACTTTGAAAGTCGCTTGCCCGCGTAACACCAATTCACGTTTTGAAGTGATTAATTTAGCGCAATGTTCAATAAGTCCTTCTCTGTGGAATGGCTTTCAAAGCTATCTACAGAATTTCATGTATCGTAAGTATTGAATTATCATTTTTATGTGTAAAATTCATCATGGACTTCTAAGATAAAAAGTGTTTGATAATTTTAATAACCAAATACTATCATAATATTTCTAGCGTTTTTTAAGCATAATTATGCCTAAATTTAATGCCTGTTTAAATTTGCTTAACAAAGCTGACAAATTAATATTAAAGTGACCGTATGTTCACGTAATTATTGGTTTAAAAATTTTTTACAGGGAAATTGTACGGGATTCAAGTAATCGGGAATCGATATCTAATAAAGGCCGCGTAAGGCGTCACAATAAATGAATGCCATAGCCAAAAGTTGAATGTTCCCAGCTAGGGCAATTTGCTGTGAATATGTAAGGATTATGAAAATATCTAGCGTGTCTAGTTGTGAAAACCGTCTTGCCCTGATTTGCGTTCGTGGCGCCATATATACCGTAACAATTAAAAACATGTTTTAGAATAGCTATTTTTATGTGTATTGTCAAAAAAAAAATAACTTACGTGCCAGGTGATATTTTTGTGTCTCGATATTTCGCGTTTATATTATTATTTCTCGCCTCACAAAGAAGAAGAGAAGCTAATTTTATGGCTGTTTGTGAAAATAAATTACAGGCCAGGTGACAGCTATCTTTCACGTTACTCCGCGTTCATCTAGCCATCTCTTGCCATATAGTTATGAATGGATGAACGCGTGTATGAATTGTTGAATTTTTATAAATATAACTCAAAGAATATGCGAATGCTGGTTTTTTGGGGATAGAGCGTTGGTGGCGCCTTCTCTCGCTTGAAAGATGATAACATATAATTGATCCTCGGTTTTTGGAAATAAGTCTTCGAAATTAACTTAAGCAGCTGGGCATTGGTATTGATTGGTCTCAGTGCGTTTATTTAAGAGAAATGCTATTTTGATTATTATTTTAAGTTTGTTGGGTTCAAACCCTCATAATAAGAAATGGAGGAGCTACAATCCACGGGTTAGGGCTTAAATACGAAAAATCGGTGGTATTTTACAAGTTCATGCATTATTAATTTTATATTTTTCTCCATTACATAATTGTTTATTTCAAAACGTTCTCCCAACGCTCATATCATCGTGGTTCCTAAGACGACCTTAAGTATTGTTGACGGCGAATGAGTGTGTTGTCCGTCTATTCAGCCCATTTAAACGACATTGTGAGTGTTTTATTTGCTTTTTAAGCAACTTATGGACCCAATACTCGAACACACGTGACATAAATATGTTCCTATCCCCCTCCAAAACCCGCTTGATGAATTCAAGCGACAATTGACTCTTTTTTATATACCTACTTCACCTTCGTTTCACTCTAAAAAAATTTCAAAGATAGCACTAACTATGGAGAAAACTGAAATTTTAGAATATCACTGCTTTTTTGTGACGAAATGTTGAAAAAGGAAAATAAATAACACAAAAGGTGCCCATATTTATTACCTTTCAAAATGAACTACAGCCATCATGATAGCATCCAAATATGAAGAATATTAAGGTGAATTGCGGACATTCCCCCGGAAATAAGGACTTTCAAGGATTGTCTAATTTAAATCACGCTAAGCGATGGGTACGGAAAGATAATGTTACATAAATTAAGTCGACAACATTTTGAAAGATGTATGATAATATTTTTAACGCCGACTCGATTGTCTTCATCGCCAATTTTTTTAGGGACGGGTACCTCGATTATAATATCTTAGGTAATATGCCAACTAACAATAAATTTATGATGGTCAGAACGTAAGAAACTTGTGTTTAATCTTGTAGAGCCAATACAATAGGCCCACTTACATATGATAACAAGCATATTCTGTTCCTTCTAATGGCAATTTTTGCATATATAAAGTTGCAAACTGGCTGTCAATAAAATTTAAATGCTATAAAACTGCTTCTTAGTCCTCAATTCAGTTGTTGGGAGTTGGAAGGGGCTGTGTTAGATGTGATAAAAATAGAAATTTTGGTGAGCACTCAAAATATTACATTATATCATCAAATTAATTTCGAGTTTTGAATTCCGCAATTTTTATTTTTACCCGGTGCGATGGGTATATCCACTTTAAACGTTAAAAATTTTCTAACGTCATATACGCTGTTTCAGGTTCCTACAAAGTTTGAAAGAATTCGCTTGGCTGGAAGTCGACTAAAGCATGTGATAATATTTAGAAAATGGTAATTTTACAACCCTTTGCGTAAGTAACTGACTCAGTCACGTATAAAAATTCCCGAAAAACTACCCATAGAGTAGTACCATGAGGACATTTTTACGGTGGATGGGGAACGGAAGCCATCTGTGGAAAAATCCGAAAACCCCAACTTTCCTCCTGGAAACC
This sequence comes from Ischnura elegans, assembly GCF_921293095.1. NCBI lineage: Eukaryota > Metazoa > Arthropoda > Insecta > Odonata > Coenagrionidae > Ischnura > Ischnura elegans. The sequence continues at coordinate 154,995,422 of NC_060246.1, forward strand.
CCAAAAATTTTAAAAATTGACTTTTGAGGTAGTTTCCAACGCCCGATTGACTACTGCTCGTTGACTGTTCCACTTCCGCAAATGTTACAAACTGATTCTAAAACAAGATCGTTGAGGCTTGGGTTTAAGTTACTTTAATTTCTCTAAACCAAACGACGGCTCTTTAATGGAGCGTCAAAGTTGAGAATATATTAATTTATTATTAAAATGGCGTGATGACAATGAGGACTTAGTACGGAGACTTTTAAGGACCACATATGGATCCATCTAGCAGGATGTGTTCCACCAATTCGCCGAATTTCAGAAATATATTTTAAGCACTTTTCGACTAAGTACGGCCGCTTAGTTCACATGAGTGATGTCTTATCCGTGCCTAGGATACACTGCTTAGCGATCCTAATGCGTGAAACAGAGAATGATCGAAGGTACAAACAGTATAATGTCCTCCACTCAAACATAATAAATCCTCGATGCCCTCCTTTATTTTCTTCGCCTTACCCACTCCCTAGGCATGCACCCATCCCCTTGGCCGGCGAAGCCGATCCGGCAGTTACAACACGGATTATACCGGCGAAGCCGGTCGCGGCGCATGTGCGATTGATTCCCTTCCCCATTGGGTGGAAAAACCGCCCCGGATTAATAAGGGGACCGATACCCTGAACGAGCACGTGGTCAGTGCGTCTATATCCGCGGTGCTATGCGTAGCGACAAATTGATTTATCTTCGACTGACTGATACAAATTTGCATTCCGAACAAAGATAGGTGTGGGTATAGGCAAATCATCGAGGGGAGAAAATCCAAAAAATCGAAAAATTCGATTAATTGTCGAAATATAACAACTGGAATTAACTCGGTAGCTTTGAAGGATAAAAATTTTCACCATTTATGGATTTTTTTAAATTTCTCGAAAAATGGAAATCCCTTGACGGAAACTAAATTTGTAATGATGTTTTACTGTGGTTCTTTTTGCGATATTTTAATATTTTTTATTTTTTTATGATATCATAAATTTTTCTACTGCTTTCTTGTGGAACTACATTTGGAATTTTGTTAACCAACTTGTAAAAAATGTAGGTAAAATTCCTTGCAACGAAAAATAGTAGATTTGTTTTCTTGATTTTTGGCATGAATCTTGGAAGTTTCATATGTTGAACCAATTTCTAGGCATAAATTATATTCAATTTTCTATTTTCGAGATAGTCGAATTTTCAATTTTGGATTTCGGCCTTTATACTTTCGTATATCAATATTTGGAATCGTCAAGAAAAACCGGTTAACCCCAATTTTCTCGTAACCCTCTCGGTTTATTAATAATTAAATTCCAAAAACATTCTGCACTAGAAAATGCATTGTCTCAATTTTTGGTGGAGTGTACAATCTCAAATTTTGTAGTAGCCAAGTTAGATGGAAAAAATATTTTGGTTAAAACTATTATTAAAGAGGTCATCTTATGAAATCATGATCATTTAGTTTCATTGAAACATATGCGAGTAATATCGATATCGATCTCTTTGGATACGCTTCAGTCGCTAATAACCTTTTTGCTGCATAAGATATGAGAATGAAAGTATTGTAGAAAAATACAGTTATGGTTTGCTATTGGATGCACCTTAAATCAAAAGAATCGAATAATAAGAGTTGAGGCTATAATCGATAAAAAAGTGCATTCAATATATCCATGTTACAGACTTGTAGTTATGGATACGGATATGTATATAGAGTTTTAGCATTAAACTAAGACATAAATGTATAATACAAAATATAAATTATGCTGATGAGTTATGTTTTTAATTACGATGCATCGATGAGAAATTATATAGATAATTTCCGATTTCCCCTATGATATTGACTATGCAAGTCCAAAAATTCTAAGACTTTTCAACAATATTAAATATTTTTGGGAGTTATACAGTGACATCGGTGATTTCCAGATTCCTTATCCGAATGATTTTGGGTCGCCCACCTGCCCTAAAAAATGCGTCCCTCTTACCCTCATGGAAGCGTGGTCTGAGGGTTCTACGAGTTAAAACTGAACATCTGTATAGAGGAATGAAAGTAACGTCAGACAAAAGCCTGTACTTTGACTTAAAGAATGAGTTTAACGTTTATGCGCAATTGTACCATTAGGAGCAGTATGCGATTGCGTGTTGAAAAATACGTCAAAATTCAATGAAAAATTTGATATTATTATCTGATTTGATGCGGAGGATGGTGTGACATAAAGCATTTAAACTTCATACAACGCCTAAATATTCTGCTTGCAAAATTAGTTAAATGCAAACGCGTAAGTGGAAAGGTGGAGGATCAGTGAGCTATCGCGTGTCGGAAAGTACAAAAAGTAAAAATTTCCGCAATTTTAAATTTTTTGGCGGGGTTGCGACGGAAGATTGGCGTTTTCGAAAATTTTCCCGCTGTCATTTTTGGTCTTTCACCTTCCGTAGAAATTTTGTACCACAAGCCCAACCGGGAGTGGTCGGGAATTTTTATACGTGAGAGAGTCAGTCAGTAATTCAGTGAGTTAGTGATTTAGTCACAATAAGGGCCAAGTATATGTATTTTTAGCGCTTGAATTCTTCAAGCGCTAAATTCTTCAAGCGCACTGCAATTGGTAAAGAGACATTTTGGTCGCGGGTGTTTACTTTCTGTCCATATGTGGTTTAAATAGCATAAAATCCACTCAAATTTTTGAATAAATGGAAGGAATAGACAGAGAATACCCTTATTCGCTCTAAACAAAGCAATACTTGTCTTAGTAACCACTTTAAAGGTGGCTATTAAAGCTTCGAAGGATCTTTGGCAATTGAATTAAATGCATAGAGAGGGTAATATAAAATAAATGACTAATTAACTTGAGGAGATACCTATTTGTCAGTGTTTAGTCCTTGTCTGATGATTAACAGATCCTCCATTTTATTATAATGAGCGTTTGAATTCAGCCTAGCACATAATTCTTTTCATTTAGGAGAAATAATTATTTTCATTTTGTTTAGTAAATTGAAATAGATAGGTCAACGTCAACCACATATTTATTTCATGTTATTTTAAGCAGAGTAAACATAAGGTTTGACTCGACAGTAATCAATTAATTGATTGCTGATTTTCACCAAAAAGTAAACACAACGAGTGAAAAATTACATTTTCGTAACAATTCTTCGATATTCCTATATTAAAAACAGCATTTCGGGAATAAAAATGTGTCAGAGATTAATCAATTCAATCATCCGTAAGAATAATTCTCGATTACTGAAGCTCCGCATTTTAATGGGGTCTGTTGTCTTGAAATATTTACCCGTAGTTATATTTAAAAATGGCTTAACGCCTACAAAATGAAATGATTGCAATAACTGTAGAAATACGGTTAAGAAACGTGAAGTGGGGAAACACCCGCGCATATCGTTGAATACACTTACAAAAAAGTCTATATTTGAAAATAAATAATGAAACTATTTCTGTAGAAGTGTTTAAAAATTGGCTAACAGGCCATTTACATTTCCTTTCACATAATGTTAGAAACTCCGTGGGAGTGAATGAAAACGTATGTAAAAGGATTTGATCGTCATTTTCATTTAATTTATAATGTTGAGAGACAAATATTGAGTTCGTCATAAAATAAATACCAAGGTGGACATGGGGCATGCGTTGTAACGAAACAATATCGACCGTATAATATTCTGAAATTTTTGGACCCGTACGGTTGATCCAATAAGACCAATCGAATGCTATGGATATAAATTTAAATCTTGACAGCAAAACTATCAAACAAAAGTTTCTTTCAGGTACCAAAAACCAAGGTAGGACACCATGTCGATGGGTTGCATTTCTCTCACGATCATAGTAGCCATGACAGTAGTAACTTTCTTTGAACGATCGGAATTTCTTGCAAGTGCCGGAACTCTATCGATACTACAAATAAAAAATTTCCACCAATTTTTCCTGGTGCTCTTGGCAAAACATGCAAGGTTAGATGCTCCCTTCTCAAATTTTCAATGAGACCAGAGGTATTGCTGTGTGTATTTTTTATCAATACTTCACTATTAGTACTAGTCAGTTATTTCCAGTCATAACGAGGTGAAATTGTAAAATAATTATGAGGGGAGGAAAAACCGCAAAAAATAATAATTATATTAGTTCTTTCCACCCCCTTAACACCTCACGTTATGATAGATGTCACTTTACTAGAAGATCTAATAAACGTGGCAAGTTAATCTTGTCTTTTTTCCCTTCTTCTTTTAGTAAGACGCGGAAAAAAACTGTTGATCCTTAGTTCAGTGGGAATTAATGCAGTCTACGATATTTTATGCTGTCTTCGATGTACTTTCTTATTTGTAATACGGCAAAAATATTTTCCTACGATGTTCTCCACTGATTCATTCTAATTTTTGATTTTCGTCATCCATGGTTACTGAGATAAACATTAAACTTTCTTTGAACCTAACGAAAATTATCATTTTTTAAATATTATCACATACTTCCGTCGACTTAAAGCCGACCGAATTCCTTCAAACGTAGTAGGAACTTGAAGCAGTGCATATGATGTTAGAAAATGTGAAACATTTGAAGCGGTTGTATCCATCGCACAGGGAAAAAATAAAAAAATTGCGGGATTCAGAACCCGAAATAAATTGAATGATGTAATGCAATATTCTGAATGCTCGTACAACTTTCTATTCTTACCAGATACAGCTTTCCTTACGCAATTCTAAACTTTCTCCTTCAGCATTTGTGTGCTTCATAACATGGTGTCTTAAAATGCTGTCTCGATCATTATGAACTATGCATCGTAATTTAGCATAAATGAAACCAGCAAATATCAAATTTTACTAAATTTTACATTCTTACATTAGCTATGTTAAATGAGTTTTTATTTTTATGTGAGGGACTGAGGTATGCCTTAGGTTATCTCTGCGTCCATTATCAAGAGGAATTACTGAATGTAGCATTCCATGGTTGGGTATGTGAAATGTGTTGCCTGAAGGTTATCCCTGCCTTTAATACCAAGAATTTAGTCGGCATTAGGGACTGTAAGTTTGATTATACTGTACTTATGATTTTTTTTACAAACGCTGTATTTTTGCGTATTGAGAATATGTTTATATGCCAAAAAATACACTTCTCACTTGTTTTTTTATTTTTATCGGAATTTATAAGTAAAGTTAAGAAGTAGTACCTCCCACTTGCCTAAAGTATTTTCTACACATACAGAATACGTGTATTGAGTGATTTTACAACATTAATATCGCCTTTTCAGCACTGCATCCCAGCATCCACGATACTCTGCCAGACAGTGAGTAAAAGCGTTAGAGGATGGAGTAATTGCAGTAGTTTGAAGTAGGACGTATTTATCCTAGGGGCGCTGGTGCCAGGTATGCCACCAGACCATATGTGTGAATGTGTCAATTCCCATATATGGCCTTGGCATGCCGAAAATGTCATCCCCCCTTCGATCTCTAAACTTCCCCTCAGAAAATATTAATCCTCACCGTACGCTGGGTGGTATACCCGAAAGCAGCATTAAATCTCCTGCTCAGAAATCAACCACAAACATAGTTCATAGTTGAATATACCTGACAAGTTAACTATTTTTTTCGATTATTTTTAATCTCCTACTAAGGAATTAACCAAGTCATTATCTTAAGCATGTGTCTACGGAAAACCTTCACCTTATCAGCCGACTTGCTTTGATCTACTACTGAGGTTTTAGTGGAATTTTTATTTCATTTCTAATGTTCAAGAATTAAAAATATATTTATCTATAGTTGAGTTTGCAAAACATTTTTACTCTTTCTGTCAATTCATTTTAAATCTCCAACAAAGGAATATAAATTATATGCACTTCTTTGTTGCGTCCACGCATTGCTGGTAACGCGGTATCGGTAAGGTTAAGGCTGTCAAGCCCAAGGTTTTATTAAATGCTGAAAAATACCGCCTGTCTCTAATTGGCTCTGCCAGAAAATCAAATCACAGCGTCCTCGTCGCACCCCTAGGTAACGCTGATCGTGAAATGGTGAAAGGAGAGTTTCCGGTGCCTTAAAACCGGATTATCTTGGCTAAAAGAGTAAACTCTGACAGAAAATCAACGGGGACGATTCAAAAATTGCAGGGGTTGAGCCGGAGGCCAACAACCTCACCTTGGAAAAAACAGAGTCATGGAAACTGCACAAAAAATCTCGGATTAATAGGAATAATGGATTAAATCAATGGAAATCGGAAAGGAATACGAATAAGGATATCATGTTTGCAACTAAGAATGTTAGGACAATCCTAAAGCCTAGGAAGATGGAAAAAGTTACCAAGGAATTAAATAAATTTAGAATTGACAAGGTTGCACAGACAAGCCTGATTTCAGCCTCCTCTACGGTGGACGTGAGAGAAGGTCAAAGCAGTTTGGAGCCGGAGTAATAATTAACGCCAATATGAGGAAAAGCCTGTTTAACTTTTAACCCATCAATGAAAAACGCCAAAGCAAGATTTCAACGCCTATTTTGAAATATTACCCTAATATCAGCCCATGCCCCAATGAAAGACATAGACGAACTTTTGAAAGACCAAATCTATGACGGATAAGAGAGACTCTTGTAAACACAAAATTATAATAGGATTATAATAGTTGGGGAGTTTAATGCACAAGTAGGGCAGGATTCTATCAGCTCCAAAAGCGCGGGACGCTACTCACTACATCAGACTAGCAATATAAATGGCGTTCAACTTGAACAACTTGCCTCAACAAATAATTCTGTCATTAAAAGTACCTTTTTCCCACACAAAAGAATCCATCTAGGCACATGGACAGCCCCAGGCTCAGGAATTGTCACGCAGATAGACCATGTTCTGACTAAAGGCAGACATTCATCATCAATCATAGATGTACGCAGCTGCAGAGGGCCATATTGTGACTCTGATTACTTTCTCGTTAAACCAAGGGCAGTTACTCAAAAATGGACAAAAACGCCGAAAACGAAAAAGTAGAGGTTATATTCATTGTAGAACAAAGAAGGAGTAACCCAATTTCAAAATGAAATGAAGAGTAACTTGGCTAAAGTCAAGAAGTCTCTAGACGTGGAGGATGAGTAGAATCAAATCGAGCAGGTTGTTAAGAAGTTTTAATTAAATTGAATATGCAAAAATACAAGACAATGTCATCTTAAAATGTAAAAAAGTTAAAATTGAGGTTCTGTAATTTTTGGAAATTTGGGCGACCCCACAAGGGGAGCGCGCCTTCATCTGTAACCGCCACTATTGTATTGTCGAAAAATTAGACGGCCTATCCACAGTATAATCGACTCATCTATACTTAGTCCCGTCCGGCAAGACAGTAGGTTCCATTGTTTCCTTGAAACTGTCTAAGAGAGGTTTAATTTTATAAATGGGATTACTGGGCGTCGCAGCTGTATGTCGCTGTAAATCATCTTTCTCTTTGCAAGCCGGCACGCCGATTCGGATTTCTTGCAAAATGTAATGCTTGTAAAATCCCGAGAAAGCGATCCCTTGCCATAGATTCTCGAAATATCGTCATACTGAAAAACTTACTGGCTATCACAATACAACTACAATCAATATTTTTTAAACCATGGTTTTTCAAAACAGAAGAAAGCATTATTCAACAAGACGTCATTTCTAAAAAGAAAAGACTAAAGCACTTTCAAATAAAAACTTATTCACCAAAAGTCTCGTAAAAACACAACAAAATTCAAAAATCTGTGAGAAAAAGAAAAATGGGTGTAGCCAGAAACAAAGCCCACTAGACAGAAGCTAGGAACCAACTAAAGAGCGGCGTAGTGGCGGCAAACCGAAGGAGCTGAGCGTGGTGCCGATATTACGCATGAGAAAGGACCCAAGGCCGTGTCATTCATGAAAGACATCCGCGCGGGTGGCAAGGCACAAATGTCATTCATGAATGACATCCGCATTGAATGGGCTGAAGAACCTGCAGATAAGGTGCTAGCAGATGTAAAATTCACTTAAACGCAATGACATATAATATTTCATAAAAAAATATGTGTAGAGGAGCTAACCGTCGGGGAGAATGTTGACTTTGATGCGGTTGAAGAAGATGACTTCCAGTAGTGCTAGCATTTATCCTTCCATAGCAATAGGAGGAACAAAAATTTAACCCAAAAAGTGGGCATAAGCTTTAAATATATAACCTTTGAAAATTATGATTGCTGTTGCTGCTGCCACAGATGTTTTGGCGATATACCGGAGGACCTCCTAGGCACTTCCCCATCGTTCAATGTAAAAAGCAGCTGGGCGTACAACAACACTCTCGAGTAATTCCTTTGCCCTCCGACCTCTAGCCAGTTTCAACAACCCCCAAACCTCGGCACATCGCTCCCAAGAATTGTACGAAATACGTAACTTGGCGAATTCTAACGTCCTCGAGTAATTTCCTCTGCTCTTGACATCTCGATTTCTCATTATGAATAATGGAACGTTGGTAAAATAGTCATTGTAATCTCATAATTTGATCCAGAACATCGATCTTGATGGTGACCAGTAGTTACTAATATGCTTAACATCTTTATCGTCTTGGTAAATGTTACCTTATCATCAATTATGTTCAAGTATCTTAGAAGTCTTGCTTTTACAGCTCTTTAGTCCCTTTGTTAATAAACGGATGTTCCTATGATCACTTGGAAATATTTAATACATGAGAGGACTAACCGATAAAAAATTAAAAAACGCTAACTAGTTTATGTTCCAGCTTATAAAAAGGATGCTCAATTTTTTTATTGGAAACTTAATGCATGTTAGAGAGACTTAGTGAAATGGGTAATTTTTATAAGCTTTTGTGTTTCTTACTCGCATTGGACGTAATGGTGAGTTCTATATAAATGAAAATGGAAAAATTCAAGTTATGGCACTTAATTTAAAATGACAAAATAGTTCTTATGTTAGCAAAATGCTGTAGTTAACATAGCTCCTTTTAATGCTTGAAGAAGTGTTGTGTTACCATTAGTGACAATGACACTTTGCAAAACTTGAGTTGCTTTTGTTTTTGATCAATGCTAACATCAGCACTGAAAAAACTATCAAAGACCTCTTATTATATTATCATTTTGTATTTGTTGAAAAAAGATAAATATAGGCATTTATTTTCATATTTCAGAACAAATTCCAAAATAAGGTTTTGGTGGTGTTCAAAACTTATAACTTAACTTCTTATAAAGATACATAATTTAATAATTATACTGAACTTGAACTCTCCTACAAAATATCCTGAATCTAGAAATCATAGGTTCTCACAATTGTCATCTGTCATCCTCTAGGGCCTCTGTATACTATCCTGTAAGACTTATGATTCAATTATCTGATATACGAAAAGCTATCACAATTTATTATGCTCATATATATAGTAGGATGAGATAATTAGTGGCATATTAGCAAAGGGTCTCTACTCTAAGTCTGTCCATGTATATTATTTACAAAAATTGGCTGAAAGAATCACCTGAAAAGCAAAGCCATAAATTGAGTAAGCTGTCAAAATTCATCTAAAAAATTAAAAATCTTTTCTATACCTAGCATATATATTTTTGCGCAGTGATGTTATTGAGAGATCATGAATATGAGCCGACAATCATCAATAATCAAGGCATTCATAGTAATCATGCATAAAGGAGAGATAATTGTAACGTGGGAGAACATATCCGTTCCATTTTTTACAATAGCTCTGTAAGCCTGAATTTTAGGAGCTATAAGGAGCTGCCAGCATCCCTGAAGAACGAGAAGGTATCAGGTACGTTAAGCACCAAATTAAAGAAGAAAATATTAAATAATATTGCCTGTTCTATCGTCGAATCATTCAATTATTAAATGTTTTATATGAATTTGTCCTTCTCATCTGTGTTAATGATAATAGTGAATCTCTAAGTCCCTTTATATAAACAGCCGCATATGTGACTCACTGACTTACTCATGTATATAAATTCTACACCACCTTCAGAAGAGCAGGAGGGCTGATGTTTGGTACACAGATAGAAAACCGGTAATTATTTGGAGAACAATTCCGAAAACCAGAACATACGTCATACTTCGCTGCTAGCATGTTCAAACGTCCGAAAATTTGCATTTTATAGGGACGGTTTTCCGGTTTTTAATATAATACGCGCAAACCATCAGTGCTACTCAAATGGCTGTTGTATGTTTTTGAAGATGATAAATGTAGCGGCGTGTTTGTGCAAATTTTTTGTTCAGTTGGATGCAAATTGCTATTAAAATGGTAAAAAAAATATTAACTAAAAATAGGCACACTGGGTTTACAAAATTTATATTAAAATAAAAAAAAAATATTGCTTTTTTTAAACATCTGGCAAACAGTGTTAATTTCGGCGCTCTTTCCGTATAATATTTTATTGCATTGAATGCTTACATTGGACGATTTATTTATTCACACCTAAGTACTACCCCGCAAGACACCTAAAAGGCGTGTGGCAGGGGACGTTAGGACACCAGCCACTTGCTCATAATAAGGAATTTGGAAAATGGAAAGGATATTGGTGCGATTCCGTGATATTTGGCACCTTTTCGTTTTTGTGCCCGTAGAGATGTGGCGGTTGGATTTGAAGACGTGTAAATAAATTGATACATTCTATTCATCATGTCTACTCCCGTTTTATTATTATTATGATATAGGATGGTCTATAGTTTTGTTATATTCGTTCCGGAGATAGTGTCGTCTGAGATCATGCTGCCGAGTAAATGTAAGTTCTTGTTAAATTTTGCCTAATACTACATAAGAGTATGGCTTAAGATATTTTTGAGCGTGTAATGGATTAAAATATTCGTGCGTCACGCCTGTTTTTTCTGATCGTCCCTGCAAGAGCAAGTTTCCATTTGTTTTCTAATTTTCTGCTAGCTGGATGGATGGAAAATAATTTTTACAAGTTATATTTATTCCTGGATTCATGTTTGTAACGGTACTTTCGTAACTATGCATTTATTTCCCCTCCGATTGATTTGATGGCCAACCTTCATCTTTGCCAATATGGAAATTCATTTAGGCTGTGTTTTCATTTTTACTCTGTCAAAACTAAGTACTTGATTCCAAATTAGTCTGGTTTATTAGAAATTGACCGCATAAAAGAGCAGCTGTATTTCATTGGATGAAGCTGTGCATTTTCCTTGCCTGCATAGGTGCATTTTTCCATTTGGATTCCTTCTTGCTGGGATTTGCCTCCATATTTTATTATCTCTGATTTAATTACACCTATGCCTGCATATTTCCTAACTTTTATGTTATTCAGAGCATATTCAAGCTCTTTCAATTGAATAGGGTCTAATCCTATTCTTTCCTTTGGTGTGTTTATCGTATCTTCTAATGTCAGATCATACCATAATATTTTATACTGTTCTATCCATTCCTCCTTCGGTATAACATTAAGTTTAGCAGTATCTTTCTATGCTTTCTTGAGATGTTTCATTTTTTATATGCTATTTCTTGTCAACCATGAATAACATCCTCTACATCACACATAAATCAATCCTATGATACCACATGTGCCTTCTTTGTTATTGCTTTTGAGCGATTTTCGGAGTATTTTAGTATTTTCTATAGTAGTTGGATATCTCACGATAACACCAATGCAGGTCCGTTACTAATTACATTGCTTTGTGACTTCACATGCACTAATTTTGTGTTTTTCAAAAAATAATAGCCTTTGAAATAACTAAGTAATTAAACCTCTGTCTCTCAGTAAATCGGTTGGTCATGAGCATTAGAGTACTTTGTTTTACATTTGATTGTCATGTTATTTCTCCAGAACTTTTTTAATTTCCCTGAAACATGGATTATTTAACCAGTTTTATGGATAAAAACTGGGAGCCATTTCGTCGCACGTTGCCCTCCAACATCGATAACACAAGAGAGTTGGGTTATGCCGTATCGTTGCACTCTTCCATTCCCATCTAAAACGCAGGAAAATATCACTTTCTCCCAAAGCAATAGCCTGTCGTTGTTGTTGCCAATAAACACATTATATGCAATATTTAAAAGGAAATATTTGGCATGAAATCTCCATGGAAGATCAGCAATAGATGATGGTGATAAATATCTAATGAGTTTCTCTGTCTGACTGTCTTTCCTCCAGTAGGTATACATTTCTGATCCAAAATGTTGAAACCTTTCATAAACCTATCACTTTGGAATTTATATTGCTGTAGAATGTTATTTATTTCTCTTATATCGATGAGGTCACATTTATTCGCTACGTTATTATATATTTTTTGGAGAAAGAAAATTGTTGAAGAGAGTATGGAGGGGGTGAGCTCAGCAGTGTTACTCCAGAAATCGTATTGCCGGGCCATAACTCGAAATTGACCATAACTACGGCCTCGAGACATACGTATGGCTTACAGCGTTTCTACTCTTAGCCAAAAGTCATAAGTCGGGTGGTAGCTATGACCTTAAGGCCATAATATTATAGTCTGACTAGGAGGCCGTCATAATACGGGCCATACGAAATAACATTGCCCGCCTAAGGAGTTATAAAAGAAATTTACGAAATTTCATGGATAATATAGCGATTGTTTAAAGAAATATTTGAATATTGTGGAGGAGCCCATACGGAATCAATGGGAATTGGCTAGATATATAAGAGAAAGGCGTCGATTTCCTCTGGAAAGAAGGAGAACACGGGATACGTGTAATCCGTTCGCATACCATGATGATATTTTAAATAAATATTTCCGCGCGTCAAAAGAAGTTATTACTTACTTTGCAAGTAGATATTAAGGGTGAAATAAAAGTTCGCCTGTAGTTAAAAAATTAGGAATACTTTTTAAATGGATGCTCTGATGAAGTGAACGAAGGAACGGGCTTTCATTTGCTTTCTGTGTCACATATTCTAGCAGATTTCTTACTTATTTGATTAAAAAAACTGTAGGTAACTTAAAATATCCGCTATAAAATGTTTTATATTTTAAGATTATCGTTGCATTGCGGTTCATGTGGGCGGATATCAAAGAAACATAGAGCAAAACATTTTTTGGATGTAAGGCAATCTTAAGTAAGTCGATGCGTTAAGGACAAATGCCATCCAAAAATGAAGGAAAGAATGATAGTCTATGATTGATGTTATAATTTTATACAGCTAACAAAACAAAAGCCGCTGATAGTAAATTTAATTAACCTTAGAATTTCAATTTCATCTTCAGATTTTGTGCATTATCTGGATTCCTATAAGGTTTTTGGGGGCAAATGATTTCAGCCATGAGACAGAAAAAAACACTATTGGAAGAAGAGGAAGGGGGTAAAACTACAAGAGGACATCATGTACTAAATTTATTCATTCTATGTACAATTCATGAATATTAGAGTACTGTACGGTAAAAATCGTGTACAAATTCATTGTGCTTCTTCTCGTCCGTGATTTGCGTTCTTCACTTTTTCGAAACTCTTCAACGTGTGGCACCCGATCATTATTTAAATATAATCCAAATTTATCCTTTAATTAGAGTCTATTTTAGTTAAGGACCATAGAATTAATTTTTTATTCACGTCGGAATAAACTTCCTCCGTTTAACAGAATAGCCTTGCAGATGCGTTCGAGTGACGTTTTCTTAGAGTAACTACGCGGAGTATCGGGGTGGGTGCTCTTGTAAAAGCTTTCATTAATTGGCGATGAGTAGTCGGTAGTGATGGGGAAAAACTTTCCGTAATCAATTAATCGTATCATATGATAAAATTCAAGCATAATCGATTCAGGGAAAAAATCGGGCCGAAATAATCGATTACGCAGAGAATCGGTGAATAATCGAATACTTAGCCAGCGCACGATTCTTGAGACGATTATGCACCGATTATCATCATACGATTATATGGGGCGATTCTTTGCGCAAAATAATCGTTAGGCGCTCCCGATTCTTTTGTCCATTATCGTCAACAATGACGCTGCGATTCTGTGGGTGGGTGGGTTCTCCTCACCCACAGAATCGCAGCGTCATTATTGACGATAATGGACAAAAGAATCGGGAGCGCCTAACCTTCAGCAAACGATTATTTTGCCCAAAGAATCGCCCCATAATCGTATGATGATAATCGGTGCATAATCGTCTCAAGAATCGTGCGCTGGCCAAGTATTCGATTATTCACCGTCGGCGTAAGCTAGGAATATTGTTATTCTGTCCTGAATCGCTACCGTGCGCTACCGATTATTTGAGTGTGAAGCGATTCTTTTTGTGGCGTGGTAGAATAATCGTCTCGTAGGAACGCTAAAGACCTAAAGATATCGGCGCGCACCGTCTCATTTGTATTGAGTGAAAAATAAAATGCAAAGAATCGTTTTAATTGTCGTATTTTGAGATTGTGCGGATGCTGTAATGGTGGTATTTTGAAGGTGGGTGTCATGATGCGTGTCAAATAATTTAGTTCGTTTTTGAACTTGTAATATTAAGTTATTTTATCCCTGACAATCTTAGATCCGGATGATGAGTGGTAGCAATGCCTTCTTAAGCTTACGAAGGCATTAAGCTTATGAACTTCTTAAGCTTAAGAAGGCATTGGTGGTAGTAATAAAGTAGCTAAGTTTTTGTCTTGTTCTTGACAGTGATATCGTCAATAGGTTTTTCATGCTAATAGTACATGACTAGGAGATTGTTTTTCTTTACTCTCACTGAAATTTTTGTGGAAGTACTTCTTGAGTGACTCTTTACTGGTGCCATATCACTTTCGTTTCTGAGCTTACACCGAACAAAGGATTTTAGTGACTTATGGGTGAATCGGCTTCAGATGAGGTGTCTGGGCTCTTCCACTTACGAGGTGTTATACATTTATTTACGATTGATTATTAGGTAAGCGTTGCCCAATTAGCTTTATTACTTAATGGCGGTGAAAAAAAATTGTTCGTCCTTGACCAATTAGGCCCTGTATTCCATATGATCATGTAGTTACTCAACGCGGCCATAATTTATTTCGCTAATTTTTCATGATTTCTTCCTTCAACAATATATATTTTCTCCCATCAAAAATTTAGAATTTGTTTTATTGCTTATGATTGTTTTCAAAATTTTGAATCACCAATTACGATATAAGGATAGATTGTCATGAAAAATATATGCTCGCTCTCGTTTCTCGCAAGTGAGCACGCTTCTTATTCCCGCCGATTATATTCAAATAATCGATTATGCAAAATAATCGGATGTCCATAATCGATTCAATAATCGCAATAATCGAAAGCATATAATCGATTATTACGTATAATCGATTATTTTTGCCCATCCCTAGTAGTCGGGTGGTGAGTGGTCGGATTGCAGTAACATATATATTTGACTGAGCCAGCTATCTTTATTACCCCCTACTTAATTAAAAATCACTGTTTTGTAAGGTTAACACAGACAGAAAATTAATGCACTGCAAAATATTTGGCTATTAGCTAGAATCAAGACATCTGGTCTTAGAAAAAGCTTTGAGCATCATCATATTCTATGTTAATGATTTTAATAAACTTGTTAGGACATAATTACTAGCCTCAGTAAGCATAAATAGTAATTATCAGAAAGAAAATGGATAAATTAGGAAAGATTATTATATTATATATGAACATTTTTCATTTACAGCCAGAATAGATAAGATTACTTATGCTTTATGTAGGCAAGTAGGCAATAGAACTTTAGACAAAAAATCGATCAGAAACTTGCATAAGTCGAACCAACAAGATGTCTTAGAATAGGTATGAATGACAGGAATTGACCGGAATGACCACATTTTGAAATTTTTCTGTAAAAGTAACGCTAAAGATTGGAGAAAAGCAGTTTAAAATTATGTGAATAAATATTATTTCTTAAATTTTATAAATATGTATATTTTAGTAGCAAGCATTCCTAGCCAAAAATTAGATTACCTTGACGCTATAATATTATGCTCATTAAAATATCCATCAACCAATCAAAATTATACCTTTGGACCAAACACGAGGCCAATTGTCACAGTGGCACTCAGCTGAGTTGTCATGAATTCAAGTAAGTAGTTTATATCTGGTCCCGATGCTGGATAAATGAATAAGCTGAAAGAGATACAAAATAATGAATATTAGTGAATGATGATTTATTAGCTTTCTTATACTGGCTATCATTACAAATATGATCGGAATTAAAATTCCTGCATTGTACATAATTCGTTATAGAATTATCTTCCATCTATCTAGGCACAACAACAGAGCCTATAATCCACAGAGAATAAATATCATTCCCTTTGACAGGGGCTCTCTCCCGGATCTCCCATTTTCCAGTGGAGTGCTTCAGCCAGTTCATCTGCCGAGACATACTTTTCTCTTGCGCATATTTGAGGAACATACCTGACAAAGTGGTATGGATTGTTCAGCGTTTGACGCCACAAGCATTTCAAAACGTTCGCAAAGTGCCACAGGCTAGGAGCAAAGCCGGAACTTAGAACGCATAGTGGTCGCTTTTGACTAATTTCGTTAAACCGGGAAGCCATGGTGATAATTTTACGGATTCAACAGCAATGCATAAATCAGATAATCTAGAAGTCTCTGTGAATTTTCGCGCAATGTGTGAATTCACCGTGGCTAGTCCCGGTATGCTTATTTTAACCACACCAAACTCGGTCGATGTTGATATTTTGCTATTGATTTTTCTCTTCCCCTTTTTTTAGGCTCCATGATTTTCCCGTCATCAAATACCCTCCTTTCGTTTTCCTACTCCCTTATTTTTTCCTTTTCCCTCTCAAAGCAAAAGAGGAAAAAAGCGCCAGAATTGGCTTCAGACTGGAGAGGTGTATAACGCCAGTGAAGGCGATAAAACGGCCGAGGGGAGAAACGGAACCTAGGATAATGACAGACAGATAAACCGTGGACGGCATTAATCACTTGAGAGAGTCGTATTTTTAAATAATTATATGGCATGTTGAAAGTACCGCATGAAAAATAATTAATTACAGCCAAATTACGGTCTATTTAATGCAAAGACAACCCATTCAAAGAAGCGTTTGGCACTCCGATTGCAATGACAAATATGACATTGATAAAGCGGAGCAAGTATCTCTTTGTGAGAAATCTGGTCTTAGCTAACTATATATCGAAAAAAGTTGCTAAAAGTTTACGACAGGATATAGTGTTTAATAAATAATAGACATAGATGCGTTCAGTGGTATCAAGGTTAACTATGCGGAAATTGAAATTCACAAATGAAAAGACGACTTCGTCAACTTCCACTGAAGAAAGAACGGAAGAACTCCAAGGCTTGTACGCTAAAAGGAATATCATTGAGTAGTTCTCAATGTAGCCTCCACTTGGGGTTTCCAACCCAACCTTCCCCCTTTCCCCCTCCCCTATCACCCACTCATTCCACCCTCTCCCCTATCCCCTTCAAGGAGTATACATACTTTTTTAAAAGTCAAAATGTTGTACTTTAAAATGACCTTTAGTATAGGTCCTTCATGGATCGAAACATGTCGTACCAAGGATATATATCAGTGGATGTCAACGAAGTCGTCTTTTCATTTATGAAAACTTACAGATATGCACCAAAGCATCTTTGAGGAAGAAGCTTCATTGAGCTAAAATTAATAATTACATTAGATGTTAAAATAAAAAATATTAATTTTAAATAGCCATATTAGATGTTTTTATTCACATTTCATATTAATTTATTCTCAGCGTCTTGCTAAAATTGGGCTATCTTCTTGTTGTAACATTAGAATTAAACTGATGAATTAAACGCCTACCTACCCATGAACAAAACAGAAAATGCAACAATAGAATAAAAAAATACACCAACACAAACACCGAATCGGTGATAAGTGAAATTGGAACCAACACCCCTAGTTTATATCGCGCTCAACCATGGTCATATCGACCAAGAATCGGGGAAAACGTTCTCAAAAATTTTTGTACTTGCGGGTAGAGCTTTAAAAGTGCAATCAGGCAGATGATTTTACTTCTTTATTCCTGTATGTATGAAGGGTTCTATCATAAAGTCCGTTTTCTGCTTCGTTAAGTTAACTTTGAAATTGTTATCGTTCCCTCAGATGTGCCGGATTAGTTTAACTTTTGATTTATTTTCTTCTAAGTCTGCCTTTCGATAAAAGCTTTGTTTACTCCACAAAACCTATTCAAGATTCTTCTAATGCCAAGGTTTCTAACCAAAACACTAGCATAACATTCACAGTCGGGTGCCTCCCAAGAGCGCATGGCATCCTTTCCTTCAAAGGTTTCAGGCAATGAAACGTCTGATTTACAATAATGATTCCAAACTGTAGTAGCATTTTATTTAGAAATATTCGCCGAGAGAGCGACTTTATATTGTTGTTTCTCTTTCTAGGGAATGTTGTTTTTAGCATTTAATGGTATTATCGTCCATTTCACTTGCCATTATCTATAAGGACATTTTATTGATGACATTATAAAGGGTACACAAGTCTTTTAAATATATTTGATCCTTCGGTAGATTATACAATAACTTGAAATAAACGATTGGAGTTCTGAAGATCGCTCCTGTATGTACCTCATGAAATAACAATAGCAGACCTAATATGCAACCTTGAGGGACCTACTATGTTGGGTATATCTCCATGAAATATCCTTCACCTACTCTTCTTCAACTCTTCATCAATCAATGCACAGTAGCATGACCTTTCAACTAGATTCATTAAGTAAATTCGGTAAGGTATTATTTAAAAATATTTCTATTGCATCAAATATGTGATAGAGAAGATCCATAAATATAACTAGGCATATATTACCGTTTAAACCTAAGAAAGACTCGCTTTTAATAATTATATTACTTGTTGGAGCATCAATGGATGCAAAAGCACCTTTGAAAATCTAGAAAATGAGTACGTACTGAAAAATGACCGTGGTGATGTTGACCAACGCTAAGTTGTAGATGGCGTAGCTGGCCAGACGCACTCCGTTGAAGAGAGAATCCACCTTCCGCACGTTCAGGCTGACTTTGATCCCCAATCCAAGGAGTAAAAGCTCTCCTGTGAAGGTAAAACAATGATATGCATGCTTTAAAATAATAAAAAAATTCATCCGAAGCTCCTGACCGTTCAAATGCGCTTGCATATTTAAAAAAATTCCCGGGAGCAGTTGCATTTGCTAAGTCGTCCTTAAAAGCAAAAAAATAAAATAGGATAAGAAATTCTAAATCTCGGTGTATTGAAGTCTTCCTACTTTTCCACTGGTGTTGGTGTAGAAATGGCCATGGGTTAGCTGGGGCCATATCCTGTATTTCGTCGTTACTGCAACGATCGCTATCCATTTTGAGCCCACAGACTGGACATCATTCAGTACGGACAACGGTTTCCCTACCAACGACGGCACTTCCACAGATTCTGTTCGGTCGTGGGGATCTTAACGAGTCGGTACGGTTCCCTCTCCTTCCAAAACAGGAAAAAATCGAATATACCCGAAGTTAGAAGACGTGTGACATATCACCACCAATGAAAGAAGGGTAGAAACAAGTAAGGACTAAATGCTCAAATCCCGATAAAAGCTCCAAAGTTGATTCATACATTACTAAGCTTGGTTTACTCGCCGCCCGTTACAACCTGAATGTGGCATTCGCGACCTCCCGCCCCAAGGCGTTCCCCGTTTTACCGCTCGCAGCGCTGAAACTGCAACTCTGGGATTAGTCGTCATTACATCGCAACGTAAAGCAACGGGAGCTTGTGTTAGAAGCAGAGGAATTATTTTCATTGAGAGAATTTTTCCTGAGGAAATATTTGCTAATTTTTGTACTTTTCCACCTTTTTTATTGCTGAGATACACGTCAGGTTACAAGACGTAAACAGCGAACGATCCAATGGATATTCAAAATAATAAAAATGTCAAGGCTATGGTGAGTACAATTTTAGTTGGTAAGGCAGATTGATTACCTCGACTTTTTCGCCAGTTATTTTTACACAGTTTTCTGCTATTAGATGTTATTATCGTGGTGACGAGATAACGATTCATTTTCATCCACCATGGGAGTTAAGTGGAGGAGACAAGAGGAAAACGTGCTGCTAAGCCGGTGTCCCACGGTAAAATTTCCCTTAAAATATTTGCATCAAATATTGATACAACTGACAAGTAGTGTTACCGCAAGAATCGGAACGTCTCATTTTCTAGGCGAGACATAAGACAAAGGTAGAATTAGAGACGAGACTCGGGACGAAACTACTTTTTGACGGGACGAGACGATACTACTTCCATGAGACTCTTAAAAGGGTCGAAATACTGATATATATCCTTAGCTGATATTTAATACAGCTTTATCCCTAAAACTATGTTCTCCTGTTAATACGAAGTAATTAGCGTTTTCATTAAGCACTTAATTTAAAATATAATTCAAAATTATTTTTCGATGAATTATCCAATTATATAAAATAATTTTTGCCGAAAGATAAATTTCTATATTCATGAGCGTGACTTCTGGGCAACTTAGGGAGCATACAATAAAAATTTATGGTAATTTTTCACATAATTTATTTAAGACGACCGGTTTCGTCACAGAGGCGACATCTTCAGTTTAAAAAATTGTTATTTTTACAGTTGTTTTGTTGTTGATTTGGTTGCTGTTACGCGTTGGTAGGGGAGGGTTGCGTTGGGGTTGGAGCATTACTCAACTTCAGGGGAATTACCAAGAGGGGAATAGTTGACAAAAATATCCTCATTTGGTAAAATTCCATTTCTGATGTGCTTCCTAATTTCCAAATCCTCCAAGCAGTCCATCCTTCTTCCCTTTTTCTCAAGATGGAGAATTTCTGGAAAAAAATCGCTCCTGTGGTCATTCTCCCATAGGTGTTTCGCGAAATGCAATTTGTCTATCTCCCCGTTTCTTAATTGCCTTCGGTGTTTCTCTGTTCTTACTCGGAACGAACGTCCAGTCTAGCCTATATAACAGATCTCACAGTCACTGCACTTGAGTCTGTAAACGCCACTTCTATCATTTATGTCAATTTTATCTTTCGTAATGCATAATAACGCCCTTAAGTTATATGTGTTTTAATATGCAATTTTAAATTCTTCTCTGAGAAAGAGATTTGCGGTTGCCTGTGAAATATATCAGTAAAATAACTGAGTTTGCACCAGCGCACAGTGGAATAGAATCGAAAAAAGCTGGTCAAAACCTCAAAAACGACTTTTTTGAGCTAGGAAGTTGAAATTTCTTTAATATATTTTCAGTTGAATTGTGCATCACCTTAAAGATTAATTCTTTCCTGTGTTTTCACGTTAAAAATATATGTGAGGTCAAGTTTTAACGAGTTTAGCGAAAAACGACCAACCTCGATTTTTTCTGAATATTGCCAAATTTGTCCTCGTGCAGTGGTTTCATTAATAGTTTTATGGACAAAATTGTTATACCATCTCAATTGATTCATCCTTTTATTTCATTTGAATGGTTTTAAATATTTTGTTTCATCAATAACTATAGATATATAACAAAATGGTGGAGCCTGTTTTCAGCCAATTTTTTTAACAGAAACGTGGAGAAAAAGTAGATATTACATCGGACTTTCGCAAACTGACTGATACAACGTCGTTTTATGAAGTTTTGAATTATGAATCTAAAGTAAAACCTTGCACCAACTTGCAACCCTGAATTTTGAATCGTTTTTTCGAGCGTGCGGCCGACTCCGGTTCTGGCCGGCGGCGGCGGAGAGTACGACGACGCCGCTACCGTGTGGATGCAATATGGTCTCATTCCCTTTTATATGCGGATAATAGATATAATGGTGATATAAAATAATCACCAGACAGTAAAATGAATTAATAATGCTACGAATGACTCTTATTATGCAATCGCTGGGCACTGCAAGAGTTTAACTGAAATGTTTCTTTCTTTGAGTGCATTCCATATACTACTACAGAGGATGGAATTAAATCGTGTGCTTAAAATAGGGAAACGGACTCTTTTATTAACAAGCAAACTCTATTTCTAGGCAAGAGCCGTTGATGGTCCATGGCCTCCACTTTCTAACCTCCCATACTTATTTAAAAGTTTTCCGGCAAGGTACACGCGAGTGATTTCTTGCTGATATTTTCGCGGGTACATTCTCTTTTTTCTCTCGTTATTCACTGTCATATTTTGCTAACCTTCCGGTGCGATGTCAAACGGTTCTTTTTGTTTGGTGAAGGGGGGATTTTAAGGTCTAGCTGCTCATTATTAGGTGGTATGGTCTACTCGTCAGGCATCATAATTTTGGCAGACATCGTCCCAAACCGTGTTGTGATTTAAATGCAAGATGTGAGCGTTAAGTTTGATTACCGTTCAAAAAACTGTGAATCAGAGCGGACGCTAGAATCCACTTACATATTACTTCCTGCTAGAAGTAAGGTAGTTTTGGCATGCCCTTCCGTGAAAGATGGAGAAGGATTCATAGAGAAATGAGAGAATTGTCCTGGAGTATGGTTAGCGGCATCATTAACCGTCAGGGAGGGAAATGAATGCATCGTTAACTCCAATGAAGAGGACGTGAAAATTGAAGCACCTGTTGTAGAGCTGATTCCTTTTGAGAAACAACACTTTGTTGTGGAAGAAGAAGCGGACGCGCAATCGGCATTGGGTAGAAAGAAATTACTCCATTCTCAACTGCGTCCTAATGATCTGAGCAACGAAGAAAAAAAGGATTGTGGAGTTCATTGATCAATGCGGTGAATTGTTATATTTTCGTAGAGATTCACTATCACGCACCGATATACTTTAGCACAGTATTCCGACACCGGGAGTCGATCCGATGAAAGCAATCAATATAAGACCATACAGAATACCCGAAGCAGACAAAGAAATTGTAAATGAGCAAACTAAGAAAATGCTCGATGAAGAGATCATTTTGCTAAGCAAAAGCGCATGTAATTAACCATTGCTAGTGGTTCCAAAGAAGATGAATTCGTCCGGTAAGAGGAAATGGAGAATCGTCATCGACTCCTGCAGACTAAATTATGTCACTGTTGGGGACGCCTTTCCCCTTTCGAACATCGTAGATATCCTAAATCAGCTGGGGAAGGCAAAGTATTTTACGACCCTTGAGTTGGCGAGCGCCTTTCACCAAATCCAAGTTAGAAAAGAGGACCGAGAGAAGACCGCTTTCAGTACTTCAAGCGGACATTTTGAGTACAATCGCGTACCTTTTGGCTTAAACGGTGCACCTTTATCAATCCAGAGGTTAATGAATGCAGTGTTATCGAGACTGCGAGGAATCAAATGTTTTGTATAAATGGACGATATTGTGGTGCATAAAGATTCGCTTAGGAGCCATACCGAAACACTGAAGGATGTTTTTCAGATACTGCGAGAGAGTAATTTAAAGCTGCAACCAGATAAATGCCAATTCCTAAGGAAAGAGGTGGTGTATTTGGGCTACGTCATCACAAAAGATTGCGTTAAACCCGTCTCAGGGAAGATCGAGAGGGTCAGAGAGTTCCCTCAGCCTAAAAGTATGAAGCAGTTAAGGGGATCATTAGGGGTTGCAGGCTACTATAGAAGATTTATTCCTGCATTCAGAAATATTTCCAAACGAATGCAGGAGTAATTGGAGAAAAACGCGCGGTATGAGTGGGGAAGAGGGCAATAAGAAGCATTTTAAATATTTAAGGAGTTGCTAATCACAGAGCCCATTATAAAGTACCCTGATTTTAATAAAGAGTTTATTCTCACGACTGATGCGAGTAATGAGGCATTAGGGAGTGATCTTTCCCAAGGTCAGATCGGAAAGGATCGCCCGATTGCCTTCGCAAGTCGGACGCTGAATAAAGGCAAGAAGCACTTCTCAACAACAGAGAAAGGGCTATTTGCAATTGTTTGGGCCGTGAAGTACTTCCCTCCTTACTTATACGGGTGGGAATTCACAATTTCAAGCGACCTCAAATCTCTCACGTGGTTGCTTAATGTGAAAAACCCTAATTCAAGGCTCATCAGATGGCGGCTGAAACTTGAAGACTTCGAGTACATGGCCATACCCAAGAAGGGAAGATTTGATCTTAATGCAGTTACCCTAAGTAGAATATCCAACCTAGAAATGGAAAATGATGACTGGGTGTCAGAGGAAATAAAGGTCGAAGAAGCTGACCAGAGAGAGACAGCGATAAGTGATGAAGAAGAGAAAACTGATAAGGAGATGATGAAGAAATCGTTGAGAGAGATATCAAGAAGAAAAAATTTGAAATATGATGGAGAGATGACGAAGTAATCGTCGAGAGAAATAGAGAGAAGGAAAGAAGAAGAGGAAGGTGGTATGGAGGTGATGAAGAAATCATCGAGAGAGATTGAGAGAAAAGAAGGAGATAAATGTAGTAGAGGGACAACGAAGAAATTGCCGAGAGAGATAGTGAGAAGAGGAAAAGGAAATAAAGGTGGTAGAGAGATGACGATGAAATCATCGAGCGAGATTTCAGGAAGAAAAGAAGAGAATAAATATGGTAGAGATATGGCGGAAAGATCTTTGAGAGAAGAGGAGAGAAGAGAAAAAGAGAACGATGGTGGGGAGATTGTTGTGCACCCCCACATGGCCCTGCTTGTGGTCTGTTATCAATATCATGACAGCTGTATGAGAAGCAGAGCCTTTTGGCCTTTTGGGGGGCAAGTCGAGAGTGGGGGGAGGTGCGATTAGGACACAATCTACGCAAGAGGAGGATGTGTCGCCAGTTCTATCCAGAGAGAGGAAGCGGCTGGGCTGGGTTTTCCGGCGTCTCGACGAGCTGGACTAATTAGAGGGGACTTGTATTTTACTTTCAATAAATAACCTCACTAGTATCCAGCGGGAATTTTATTCATTTTCCCCGATTCTCAACCACACCCGCGAGTCAGGAGGCAGCCACTCGACTCTTGCGACTCGCGATTGTCATTACGTCCTGGCGAAGGCGTCGGGATGCGACATTAAAACTGGTGTTAGGTGTGTGGGGTTTTTTGAGAATCGTCGTCGTGGCCGCAGTGTGGAGACCTGAGAAGGCCACCGAAGAGCCTCACTGAGAAGCAGAGGACATCAGGGTGGAGACCTGAGAAGGCCACCGAAGAGCCTCACTGAGAAGCAGAGGACATCAGGCGCTGAGAGGGGAGGCTCTACCGACTAGTCGCCGCCACCCCTGAGATTTCGGCATCACCTCATCGCAGCGGTTCGTCTAGAGAGGAAGCTGCGCTGAGAGAGGGTACAAAGGAGAAGTCGGCTTTACTGTAAGTAAGCCACCCTGATTCCTTTCCTCTGCCCTTTGTATCGCCCTTACTAAGTTTGTCTGCTAATTGTCATAATGTCCGTCACAACGATGACTAGCTCAGAAGGCCTTGATAGCCGCGGAACGTTCTGCAGTATTTCGGAAGCCATAAAGATTGTTAATAAGCCATTCGACGGGAACAAGAAAGAACTCCGGGAGTTTTTAGAAAACGTGGACGTTGTGTTCGAGTTAGTAAATCCGATCGATCATGACAAATTATTAAAGTTCGTGAAGGCTCGGATAACGGGGGGTGCTCGTTCAAAAATTCTCGTCAGAGATCACGCTCACACGTGGCCCCAGGTGAGAGCTATTTTAGAAGAAAACTATGCTACAAGACGTACCCTAGACTATTACGCATGCGCAATGTTTAACTCCAAGCAAGGTCCGACGGAGAGCATTGCAAGTTGGGGTAATCGCATAGATTCTATGCAAACGGAATTGAGGGAAGCGGCCAGACGAGTATCTCAAGAGGAAGAGATCGCCGGCGCTTTAGCCTTAGTTAACCATCTCGCGAAAGCTTGCTTTGTTCAAGGGCTGGCTAATGAGCGCATACAAACAATTGTGAGGAGTAAGGGAGAAGTTATACTATTGCCTGCTGCGGTAGAAGTCGCCCTAGAAGAGGAGAGTGCCATATTGTCACTGAAAGAAAGAGGGAATATGAAAGGATATTTTAAATGTGAAAATTGCGGCAAGCCTGGGCATTCAGCGCAAAAATGCTACCTTAAAGGGAAGGTAAACATGAAAGAGAAGGAGATAAAAAAGGTAGAAAGTGTGAAATGTTTTAACTGCGGGCGATTAGGCCATTTTTCAAGAGACTGTCGCAGACCAAGAGCCAAATCCTCCGAAAATGGATCGCCACAGCCGCGTCAAATTATGGATGATAACTCGCGGTCGCTGAATGGGAAAGGAGATAAGAGCTTTCGTCTGTCGGAAGTAAGAAAATTGTCGAAAGGGCCGAGTCGCTGTGACGTAGCCGATACGATAACCTTCCAGAGTCGAGAGAGCAAACGAGGCATCTTGCGTCTTCTAATTGATACCGGTGCAGATGTGAGTATTATTAAAATGGAGTCCTTGAAGGGGGAAACCAGGTGTTGGCCGGAGGACTACTTGCTATTAAGAGGCATTACTGATAAGCCCATCAAGACAAAAGGGAAAGCGGCTATATTATTGGAGGCGAAAGGGAAGGAGATGCAACATGGTTTTCATTTGATAGAGGGAGCCGATGTTCGTCTTGAAGTAGATGGAATTCTCGGTAGGGACTTCCTGAATGATCTTGGCGCAGTGATTTATTGTACACAAAAAAGGGTCTACATGAGAGGCCTACTCATGGACTTTGACTCAAAAGAATCCATGGAAGACGTAACTAAGGAGATTAGAAAAATATCTATACCCTCCCGAAGTGAAGTGCGAGTAAAAATTCCTACTGCATCCACGGGGGTGGGAGTGATAAACAAGAAAGAGATAAAAGAGGGTGTCTTCTTAGCATCAGCTTTGACGGAGGGGAAGATGGGAGAGTGCATTGGAAGCATTTTGAATATCAGCGATGAGGAACAAGAGGTAGAGATTTCCCCTGTTGAGTTGGAATCTGTGGATACTGATATGAAAGAAATTCAATGCAATGTTCCTGTTGAGTTGGAATCTGTGGATACTGATATGAAAGAAATTCAATGCAATGTTGAAAATAATTTGTCAAGGAAAGAAGTTTTACGGAGTTGCTTAAGGCAAGAGCATCTGTGTGATCTAGAAAAGAGAGTGATCACTGAATTGTGCGAAGAATTCGCAGATTCGTTTTATTTGCCTGGAGACAAGTTATCGCACACTAAGACGTTGAGTCACGAGATTCCCACTCCCAATTTAAGAGGAGCCATTAATACTCGACCCTACCGACTCATTGAATCTCAAAAGGAAGAGGTAAAAAGGCAGATGGAGAAAATGCTAGAAGAGGGGATAATTGTTCCCAGTAAAAGTGCATGGAACTCCCCAATACTCGTTATACCGAAGAAAGCTGACGTTACGGGAGATAAAAAGTGGAGAATAGTGGTGGATTTCAGAAAATTAAATGAAGAATCGGTGGGCGATGCCTATCCATTGCCAAATATTACAGACATTTTGGATCAATTGGGAAAGGCACGATATTTTAGCACATTAGATTTGGCAAGTGGGTTCTACCAAATCCCGTTGGATCGGAAGGACCAATTTAAAACGGCGTTTAGTGCCTTAGGAGCTCACTATGAGTTTCAAAGAGTGCCGATGGGTCTTAAAGGAGCTCCTTCTACTTTTCAGCGCCTTATGAATACGGTATTGAGTGGTTTACAAGGGTTACACTGTTATTTTTACCTTGATGATATAGTTGTGCATGGAGATAGCCTAGTTACGCACAATCAGCGCTTGAGAGAAGTGTTCCAAAGGCTAAGGGAACACAACTTGAAATTGCAGCCGGAAAAATGTGAGTTTCTTCGCAAGGAAGTGAACTACTTGGGGCATGTGATTTCAGAGACGGGGGTCAAACCAAATCCCTCGACTGTGGAGAAGGTGAAAAATTTCCCCAGGCCGGATAAAGTAAAAAGGCTGAAGGAATTTCTTGGATTGGCGGGGTATTATCGCCGCTTCATACCGGGGTTTGGACTGATAGCTAAACCTCTACATGATTTATTGAAAAAGGATGCAGAGTATGAATGGAAGGACGAGCAAGAAGATGCTTTTAAAAAACTGAAAAATCTTTTGATTACGGAGCCAGTTCTTCAATACCCAGATTTTTCACGCCCATTCATTCTCACGACCGACGCGAGCAATTACGCGTTGGGGGCTATATTATCTCAAGGCATCATTGGGCAGGATCCGCCCGTGGCTTATGCAAGCCGTACGCTCGGTAAAGCTGAGGTAAATTACTCCGCGACGGAGAAGGAAATGCTAGCCATCGTATGGGGAGTTAAGTACTTCCGTCCTTATCTTTACGGCAAAAGATTCACCGTAGTCACGGATCATAAGCCGCTGACTTGGGTATTCAATGTAAAGGACCCGAGCTCTCGGTTGATGAAATGGAGAATCAAATTGGCGGAATACGATTTCGATGTAGTATACAAGAAGGGATCGGAGAATGCTAATGCTGACGCGTTAAGTAGAATTTACTCTTTGGATGCTGAAGAGAAGACGGATGGTGTTGCCAATCCATGCGAGGAAAGAAAAAGAGAAATATTGAAGCAATATCATGACTCACCTCTTGGGGGACACACAGGAATGAATAAGACGTACAAACGAATCAAGCAGTATCATGCTTGGAAAGGAATGAAAAAGGACATAGAAGAATACATTCAAAGATGCGAGAGTTGCCAAAAAAATAAAATCACTAGGAGGAAAACTAAGATGCCGTTGGAGATAACCACTACGCCTGAATGCGTGTTTGAAAAATGTAGCCTCGACATCGTGGGACCCCTACCCGTTACAGATGACGGAAGTAGGTATTTGCTCACTTTTCAAGACGAGCTGTCAAAGTTTATGGAAGCAATCCCAGTAAAAGAACAGGATGCAACCACAGTGGCAAGAGCGTTTGTGGATAATATCATCTTGAAGTACGGTGTTCCTCAAACAATTTTAACTGACCAAGGCACTAATTTTCTAAGTGAAATATTCAGTAATACATGCCGATTACTAGGAATAAAAAAGTTGAAGACCTCAGCGTACCATCCAGAATCGAACGGAGCCCTAGAGCGAAGTCACAGAACTCTGATAGAGTTTTTACGTCATTGCATCTCGGATGACCAGACAAATTGGACGGAGTGAATGTTACGATAAGGAGGAGAAGGGGGTCGGAGGTGAAAGTCCATGCCAACCGGCTAAAGATATTCTTCTAATCTTCCGCAGGATCCTAAAAATGGAGATGGGAGCCTGCATCTTCCTCTGTTTGAGTCTCGCGACCATCGGAAAGGGGGAAGACCACAGTATAGAAGAGTACAAACAATCACCTGGGCTGTATTACGATTCACAAGGAGAGGCGGAAATGTATAGTAGTGAATGGAAATTAGTCACATACGTAAATGTCACTCAACTGGAAGGAAACTTGGCCGTAGTAAATACTTATGCTTCGTTAACTGAAGACTTCTGCAGGAAATATCAGAATGCTTCGTGGATTCATCTGACTGGGTGCCGAACTACGTTTCATGGACTGAGAAATGATTTGAATAGAATTTATAAACTAAAGGACATAATGGAGCAGTTAACTTCCCGTTCGAGATCTCCTGATAGGCGAAGAAGAGGCCTTTTTAATTTTATAGGGGAAGTAAGCAAAGTTCTTTTTGGGACCCTGGATGACGCAGATGCATTGTACTATACAGGGCAAATAGGTAACCTGGAAGCTGAAAATAAGGACCTTCTAACTATTGTGAAGAAACAAGTAACTCTCATGAAATCCACTATTTCAGCTGTCAATCAGTCATTAATAGACGTCGAGGGAAATGAGAAAATACTTTCTGAAGGATTGAGAAGGTTAGAAAATTATATTGATAAAACAACGGGAGAGCTGATTGATCATACAAAGTATATTATTTTGGTCTTATCAGGGAACGAACATGTCCAACAGTTAAGTCAAGCCATCGGAGAACTCTCCTATCAGTATAATGCTGTGATAGACTCACTAATAAACGCGCAAAAGGGAGTGCTGCAGCCACAAATTATTAGCCCAGAAGAAATAATGACTATGTTTGACAAGCACAAGGCAGACATTCCTAAAGACCTAACCCTACCTTTCCCTCAAAGCGTGGCTTACCGAAGTAAACTTCTCAAAATGCTAGAGCTGGATGTATTTCTATCTAATCACGTTTTGGGATATGTTATTTCAATTCCTTTGAGTAACTTAGTAAGATTTAATGTGTACCATGTAATACCTTTACCTATTAAGATTAACGGCACGTCAATGAAGTTTATTTTTATCCAGCCGGAGAGCGAGTATCTGCTGCTAGATAAAAGTGGGAGATATGTAACAAAACTTTCCAGAGAAGATTTTGCTGATTGTAAATTGGTGAGTGCAAATGCACGATTGTGTAAGCAAACATGCCCACTAAGACTTGTGCACTTGCTTGATGATTGTGAAACTCAGTTGCTTCTATCAGCTTCCTCAATACCATTAAATTGTGATCGAAGAATTGTGTCGTTAGAAAAAACATTCTGGACTCGTTTAGGATCGAGGGAGTGGTTATTTGTTTCTCCAGGACCTGAAAAGGTCACCGTGCTATGTAAGAGTGATGACCCTTACGACGTTACCATAAGTGGCACAGGAAAATTAATGTTTAATGACTATTGCAAAGGTTATGGCACTGGTGCTATTCTCCAGGGTGATATAAACCTTAAATATAATAATTCCAAGGATGATGTAATACCTCCTCTTTCATTGACCTTTGATTGCTGTTTATCGGAGGAGGATTTAGTATCTTTTGCGAGATTAAAATTAAACTTGCCGTTTTCGCCTTTGATTCGGCATTTGGATGACTTAAAATATGCTAGTGTAAAGGTCTCGGAGGTGGAGCAATTAATTGAAAAAGAGAGTTGGGACCAAGCTCACATCTATGAGCACAAGAAAATTTCTACATTTACTTATGTATCTTTGATTCTCATATTACTTGTAACGATTTATTGTTGTTGTTGTAAATGTTGTTTAAAAAGGTTGATCCCGTATTCAGATGACAGGGGACGCCGTGAATGTAAAGATTTATGTATAATCTTTAAGCCAAAAATTGTTAGTAAGGTGCATACATCTACAGAACAAATGCATCAAAGTCCACCATCTGATACGGTAAATCTACCGCTGGTACCCCTTCCGGGTTCAAGCCAGCAATTAGTATCGAGAACGGGTGGTAGCAATACGCCACAATCGGGAAAACGTTAGTGCTTTAACTGTGTGTATTTTTTTTCACTATTGTATCAGTGACTCCAGCATTCATGTTTTTTTTGTGTGTAACATGTATGTATATCTGCTTGGCATGTGTGCAGTTTGTCGAGAGAATCGTGTGGAAGATTCTCTCTGGTAAGGGGGGGAGGTGTTGTGCACCCCCACATGGCCCTGCTTGTGGTCTGTTATCAATATCATGACAGCTGTATGAGAAGCAGAGCCTTTTGGCCTTTTGGGGGGCAAGTCGAGAGTGGGGGGAGGTGCGATTAGGACACAATCTACGCAAGAGGAGGATGTGTCGCCAGTTCTCTCCAGAGAGAGGAAGCGGCTGGGCTGGGTTTTCCGGCGTCTCGACGAGCTGGACTAATTAGAGGGGACTTGTATTTTACTTTCAATAAATAACCTCACTAGTATCCAGCGGGAATTTTATTCATTTTCCCCGATTCTCAACCACACCCGCGAGTCAGGAGGCAGCCACTCGACTCTTGCGACTCGCGATTGTCATTACGTCCTGGCGAAGGCGTCGGGATGCGACAAGATGATGAAGAAATCATCCAGAGAGATAGCGAGAAGAGAAGAAGGGAAGATAAGCGATATAAAGGCGATGACGAAATCATCGAGAGAGACACAAAGAAGAGAGGAAGGGAAAGGTGATAGGAATTTGACGGAGAAATCGTCGAGAGAGACAAAAAGAAGAGAAAGGTGATGGGATTCTGCAAAAGAAAGTTGCGGAAGTAGACGACCCCTCTGAGGAAAATAAATTAGAAAG
Organism: Ischnura elegans; assembly: GCF_921293095.1. Taxonomy (NCBI): domain Eukaryota; kingdom Metazoa; phylum Arthropoda; class Insecta; order Odonata; family Coenagrionidae; genus Ischnura; species Ischnura elegans. Next base: position 155,027,218 of record NC_060246.1, read on the forward strand.
TGAAATGGAATTATCCCGAGAAGAGGATAGGGTATTTCTCTAAGACGAAAATGTCAAAAGGGGTTGGTCAAAAAAGTTGTTTGCGCGGTGGATGAGATTGCAGCTCAGATTCATGCGTGGTTATGAGTGCTAATGGTGTTAATAGAGCCATTCAAGGTAAAAGTTATCTTACGAAGGTCAATAATAGATTGAAATTGTTGTTTTAATTAGAAGAAATCACGGTGGGACGAGTGATAGAGCTATCGGTATTGTAATGAATGTGTTATATTTTAAGTTAGATAAAAGAAGGGATTCGCCAGGGCTGCATTACAAATACGAAAGTGAAGCGCTACTACACAATTCTTAATAGAGAATTGTAACGTATATGTAAATCTAGTGGAAATAGATTATTAAAGTGAATAACTGTTTAATTGTACAAATTCAAGCCTTTATAACTACGTGGCTTATAAAATGAAAGACATCAGCAGTATGAGGGAGCTGGTTAAGAAGTAGGCTCCTAATAATGATAGTTCATTACGGTCAATAAGGGAAGATTTAATTTCATTGGTGAATTAAGCAAGTTATTGTTTGGGATCTTAGATGAGAAAGATGCCAAATATTATAAGGAAAGTTTCAGTAAATTAGAGGAGCAAACAGTATTTTTCAAACTCACAAGAGAACAGATGCCCATGGTTTAGGCTACCTTCAGAACAGTTAGCTCAACCGTTAGGGAGGTTCTAGAAAAATGAAGGTATCTTGGATTAAAGAGACGGTGAAGTGAAAAGAATATTTAATGGTGTGAATACCATAGTTATAATGAAATAGCATGCAGTGCAGTTGAACTATGCAATTCGGGAAGTGAAATTGGACTATGAAATGATAGTGAGAGCGATCGTAGGTGCGACACAGGGCATCCTACAGCCACACATCAACACTCCTGCACTAATAGTGGAAAGTATGCAGATAAGCCGAGGTGAGATTCCAAGTGACCTGTCCCTACCTATCCCACTGTGTTTGACTTAAAGTAGTGTTTTGCTAAAAGTTATCGAATTGGGTGTGTTCATCAATCATGATTTATTTGTGTATGTGATTAAAGTACCTTTAACGGACCACATTGAGTTCAATGTGTATTTAGTAATTCCTTTGCCTATTCGGTTCGATTTCTCTAGTACTAAGTATTTATTAAGTACTAAGTTTATTCAACCAGAAAAACCGTATGTTTTCATGATTATTGCTAAACGGTACCATTGTAAAGTCGTTGAAAATGATTTATTATAATGTAAGAAAATTGATTAATATTGGAGGATTTGTAAGCAATTGTGCCCTGTGTCATCTACTCATTTGCATGAAGAGTGTGAAGCTTAAATGCTTCAATGTATACAAAAAATACCATCGGATTGTTCTGTGAGAATTTTTGAACTTAATGAAGAATTATGGGCCCCATAGGACAATAAATATTAGTTGTATGTTGCTTTATTTCAAGAAACTATTACAGTGTTGCGTGAAAATCAAGACCCTGTGGATGTGAGAAACGAAGGGACATGAAAGCTGAAGTTTGTGAAAAAGTGTAAGGGCTATCGGTCCAAGATCTTGTTTGCTTCGAAGATAATGGTCAGTTCAAATACTAGCTATGTGATACCTCCTAGCAAGTATGTGATACCTCCTAGCAAGTATGTGATACCTCCTTTGAGTTTATCTTATGACTGTTGTGTAGATGATAGAGTAACAAAAGGTGTTAGCAAGCTAAAAATTAATTCGGACCTAAAGCACACTGAGAATAACATTGAGGATCTTAAGTTTGCAAGTCATAAGGTTCAGGAAGTAGAGAACCTCTTGTCAGAAGAGGAATGTAAGCAAAGCCATTCAGATAGAGTGTATTATCTATCATTCATGTCCATAAATGTATTGATTGTAAATTTTATGACCTTTTGTTGCTATTGTTGCGAATGCTATAAGGTATGTTTCCGCTATATTTGGAAGCCAGATACGGATACGAGATCGTGTCCACCTATTGTTTTCAGAACCAAAATTGTTAACATACTTCCAACGACAGTTTAAGAAATAATGAACAAGAGGAGGAGATAAGGTTTACCTCCTTAAAATCAAGTCTGAGCTGTGAAGGAGAGGCAACTATTAGCCTTTCTGTTGCTGTGCCGAATCGTTAGATTCATTTGAAGAAAACAAAACAATTTGTATGTTTAGCTTTATTTTCTTTTCAAAGGTGGAGGTATTATGTATGTCGCCCCCTCTTCTAGCAGTAAGTATCAGGGTGAAAACTGTCATGGTGCTATATGGATCCTGGAGGCTGGCGTGAGAGAGTCAGAGTGTCACGCTTTGAGTGAAGGGGAGATTTTAAGGTCCAGCTGCTCATTTCTAGGTTGTATGGTCTACTCGTCAGGCGTCATAATTTTGGAAGACGTCCTCCCAAACCGTGTTGGGATTTCAATGTTAAATCAGGGGTTTTGCTTATTGGGCCACCTGCACACTGGCTAAATATTGCAGTTGCTCTTCCTGGGAAACTGATTCCGTGGCAATCCTTCGCAAAGGACCCTTCTCACGCCTCCCACTGCAGCCTCCTGGTCCAGAGAAGCGTATAAATACCCCAGAATTTGTGTACTCGGGGAATGATCTCCAAGGTGCGGCCGGAGTCCCTGCTACGCTCCGGCCAGGGTTTATTATGCATCTTCAAAAACCAACGCTTGAGTTTCTACTCTTTGGCGCCTACACCCAATCTTCTGAACTTCGGCCTAGCCACTCAGGTCGTAGATCTGTATTGCTCATTCCATGTTGCGTTCTGTCTCTCGGGACACAACAATGTGTTGATGGTTATGATTTCCATGGCGAGGTTTTTGGCAGACAGGGGATTTAGAGTGCTTTGTTTAACATGGAATGAAAGGCGGCTAACTTATGAGAGGGATGGTGGTGGGGGTCGGAGGGGATGAAATGGACGGTGGTAGTCTATTTCCTGTAGCTTTTGAAGTCCTAGCTTTTCTCCGTGGTTGAAATAGTGATATCTAGAAAGTTGATACTATGGCCGGATTCTTTTTCACATGAGAACTTCATGTTTTTGGTTTGAGTTTACAGTGTATTCAAAAATATGTCCAGTTGCCTCATAGTAGCAGCTCATACGGTAAACTTATCGTCAACGTACCTGCACCAGCAGAGGATAAAATTGGTATTCACTGAATCCCCACAGAAAATTTTCTCTTCAAACTTGTCCATATATAGTTCCGCCAAAAGCGGCGATAGCGGATACCCCATTGCCAAATCTTCTCTCTGTCTGTAGAATTTGTTATTAAATTTAAAATAATGCTTTTCCACACATGCTGGCAGTAATTTCACAAAAACCTTGAGGAAGGGTGAATAGGCTCCGGCTTTCCTTTGTGTTTCTTCTTCTACTTTAACAGCCTCGGAAAATGGAATGTTGGTGAATAAATCCTTCACGTCGAAGGGTACTAACGTATGTTTGGATGGCGGGGGCTTTCTTAGGGTGAGAAGACGGCTCAGTGCAGTTAAGCTCTTTACCCCGTATATTGGCTTGAATTCGGTGAATTCTCTGGAGAGTAAATTGAGGTGGGAGGCCAGTTTTCTTGATGATGCAGCAACGTTTGAGACTACGGGTCTGATTGGCACGTTTGTTTTGTGTAACATTGGACGACCAAAAAACCTTGGTGCCTGCGAAATCATCACTGCTACTTTGTATATCTCATGATACATGAGTCAGAATTCAGGGCTTTTTTCACCAACTTCTCAAATTTGTGTGTTAAGTCATTAGGTAGTTCCACTACAGGGTTGTTCTCCATAAAATCATTGCAATTTTTCACCTACTCAAAATAAATAACCAGGATTTGAACCCAGATCCCCTGATATGCGGCCTAGTTACTAATAACTCTGCTTTTTGAAGGCATATTTTTTCTTTCCAATGAACTATTCATAGCGATTTTATGCTTTCAGAATTTTAAAATTTAGGGAGTGTCAATGGCTGACTGCTTTTCCTTGTTTCCTGCGATAAAAACCTTGAAAATTTATCCTGCAAAAATTGAATTATTTTATAAAAAGGAAATTTTCAGTGCTGACCCATACGAAAAAAAAAATCTTGGATAATACTCGCATGTGTGTACAGTATGGCTTAACGGCACTTAGAATCCGTCTTATAGTTTGCTTGCCAGAGGAGAATGATGGCCCATTTCAAATTGCGCAGAGCTTATTATCTCGGCAGAAAGACGGATGATAGTTGAAATAACTATGTACCTCTTCCTACATAAATATCTTCCGATGTGGTGAGGATATTTAGCATATCGTTGCTAAGTTGCGTTGAGGATGCTGCTACTGAAAATGATATCTACAATTCACTTTTCTTTGACTCATTTTGCTTGCCGAAAGTCCATTACATCAAAAATTTCTTACTGGATCATGTAATCGGCATTTATTTGTTTGCCATTCATTCTAACTCCATTCACTCTATTTTATATTTTCTTCAGTTAGCGGAAGGAATTTTCTTTTTTCAGTAGCATGCAGCCCATATTAAAAGGGGCCAGAAACCTCTAGGAAAATCTATTGCAGTTTATGACCAATTTCTGAGAGGTAAAATCATTCACCCTCACCAGGATTTGAACCCAGATCCCCCGATTTGCGGCCAAGTTACTAATAACTCTGCTTTTTGAAGACATATTTTTTCTTTCCAATAAAATATTCATAGCGATTTTATGCTTTCAGATTTTTTAAATGTCTCGATAATATTCCGTTTTTAGTTACCAGTGAGCTGACATATTTATTCTTAAAAATCAACGTCTTTATTCAACTTTAATATCTTTAAAATGCTGCCCATTCTGCTTGTGAGACGTAAGGAAGGGTCAGCTACTTAAGCTTGACATACTATGTCTTCCTTTTAAGCTTACAGCCTTCACTCCATATGTATGTCATCACCTGGAGCTCCAAGTGTGCTTAGTCCGCATCGTTTGTCCTAAGCAAAGATACCATGTGCTTCTCTCTGCATTTATTATTTCTTATTTTGTGGACAGTCATCAACAAAGATAAGATTCCGTCTAAACAGTCAGCGTATACCAGGACCTCTTCGATGTATTTTCTCGTCTCGTATTGGAGCTTCTAAACCACGCGCTTAAGTGTACTAGAACCGTTCATGCTGTGGTGTTCTTTCAGGCAGTGTGTTGAAATTCCCGTCGAGTGTGCTTACTGTATGTGGTTATTTTTATTTATAATTGGGGATACTACAAAATGGGAATAGTGTTGAAAGGCTTAGAGTATCGGAAGTCTATTTGTGTGTTAGGTTGGTATAAATGCATTGGTAGAGTGGGTCTCAAGGACTTGTTATTACATTCTACCCAATGGAGAGAAAACGCCATAATAAGTGGTGTACGAAGTTATTAAAGAGACTATTGAATTCCACAGTCCTAAATTCATGTGTTGCTCTCAGAGTAAACACGAATAACAAATTGGTCATATAATCACTTCGCGTGCAGCTAGTTGTGGTAAATTTTTTAAATATGCAACTCCATAAGGACAGTTTGGACATGGCCGTCCCTCCTTTGACAATTCAGTTCCATGACTAAAAAAAAATTTCCTAAGGAGAATTCCTGCAGCTGGGAAGAAAAACCCCGATGGAAGTGTGCAGTTTATGCCAATCATGGGATAAAAAGAGAGCGTATACTGGTGTGAAGAATGTGTAGTGAGCTTATGAATGAATTACTACCAATCATGTCATACTAAGCAGAATTACTTAGGTAATGTCATTTGAAAATTTCCATATTAACGTTTGAAATAACAGAACATAATTATCTATACGAAATTATTCGATAATAACATAACAACGTAAAAGAAATGGGAGAAGTTTTGAATTTTCAAGTAGACGAAACGGGTAATCCTATCATAAATATCCAATTGGTTATGAAATTTTAATCCAAAAATCACTGAAATATATCAGGTAAATATAAAGAAAAGCATGTAATGTTAGAACTCTCGCAACTAAATCTGAACTAAATTTAACATTTAGAAAACTGAAAAATATATTCATTATTTAGAGAACGAGATACACAAAACTACGATAATGATCACATGCCATGAAATTTGTAAATTATTGAATGATAGCATGCCGACAAGGCGAAGTTATTTGAATCTCAACCGGCCGCTGTGATGGGGTTTAATAAAATTTCCGCTGTGCTTGAGGTTTTTGACATTACTTTTACGTTTATTCCCTAATGCTTTCCTTGATTTCTTTGTAGTAAATTTGTGTCTACATTCCCTTTTTAGAAATTTTTCGTTTTATGCTACGAGTTAACTCATTGAGAATTAATAAAATCGATAATTCTACAAGAATTGACGTGATTGGTGTCCAGATAAATATGTATTTAAATTTACTTTAATGACTTTTCTATTTCGAGGTACCAATTCATCGATGAAGTACGCTAAGGAAACTGCTTTTTATAGTGCTAAATTTATTTTGGGGACAACGAGACGAGACGAGTCTCGTCCGAGACTCGAGACCAAGACGAAACTGGGGCTCACGAGACGAGTCTTGAGACGATACCCGAGTCTTCAGATGTTATTAACACCAATGAAAAATTTGTACAAAATTTCTTTACAGGATGTGTACAATTCGATTTTCGATTAGATTTTATTTACATTTGAGTGCAGTAGTATAGACTGCATAAAATTTGTACGTTGTATACAATGAACTCATTTTGTGTAAATTTTCACAGCCTGTATAGAAATTTATAAAATGTATACAAGCTATAGAATTTACAAAAGTGACTACAATGTAAACAAACTTATGCAAAAGGGTCAATTTACAATCTGTACAAAAAACAATTACTTCCATGAACACGATAAAACTGGAAGCTTGGTTATAAGGGGTAAATAATAAGTTCTTAGTGAGAATTTAAGTAATATATCAATATAATGATATTTGGTTTAATTATCTTCACATGTGATACACCACAGTGATTCGAACAATTTATTTTTGACTACAAAATATGCAAACATGGGAAAGCAAGTATATGCACAACTTTGGAAAACTACGGAAAATATTTATTTGGCGTATAAAAACTCAAGTCACAAATTTTTGCTCATTTTATTATGAAGTCATTTTAATATGGCAGATTAGAAATCATCTTTGAAAAATTGCATCACGACCGGCGGCCATATTGTATACCATGTGACCGAATAACGGTTGATATTATAGCTCTTGAAACTTTGTTTGCATTCGTAGTTGCTGTATTCTGTGACTTTGCGAATTAAAATGTGCTGTAAAATCTTGATTTACAAGAAAACATTTATTGAAGTACGCAATGGAAAAGGAAAATAACTCGTGTATTGTTGTGAATACTGGCAAAAAAGGGATTAGTGAAATACTGTTAAATAGACAATCAAATCAACGCCTGATAAAGTTTTCGTATACTGTATTCCCGGAAAGAGTTGCCCTTAGTGGCACGAGGAGATTGAAGATGCCTATTTCACAATCAACTCATCTCTGCTGTTCTGTCTATTTAACACTAGGAATACCGGACTTGACACCCCTCCTAGAGCTACCAAATGGAGTCATTTTGACTCCTACCTTATAATTGTTTATTTTCCAGTTTATCTATGTTTTTATTTATACATTGCTTTAGTTTACCATTTTTGTTTATTATTGCGTTACTTCAGACGTGATTTAAACAAAAAATTATATATTTTTTTAAATGCGAGATTCGACAGTATTGCTTTGAAATTCTTTTTTCCTACATGTTATGTTGTTTTAATAGGATTTTCACAGAGTAATTGGATAAAACAGCAAACATAGACATTTCAACACATTTTATCATTATGTTTGAATGATCAAAAATATTACCTTGGCTACATGGAAGTTGGGAAGATAATTAAATAAAGCAAAACATATGCATTTGATAAGCCACGCATTTGGCCAAGGTGCTAAACAGTTCAAGCATTGACGTTCATTTAAATTGCCCACACAAAGACTTTTGGCAGGTCATACAATTCCAAACTGATCGATTCTTTTTGCACTTTGGTTTTGCTTGGAAATATTTTTTTGCAGAATCCCGTAAGAAGAATCAGCACCATTGGACACGCCACGCTTTTGTCGAGATCTAATATGAGTATCAGCCAACTCTGTATCGAGCTTTTTCAAAAGCGTCTTGCGCGAAATGTTTTAGGTAGTCTCCTTGTACACTATCCGTGAATACCTGCTAAATCAGAAGTATTTTACAACGAGTGGATAGGCCATCGCTGAGCATATGTTCTTGTGGTGTATATGTGATTTCATTTATTTTGGTACTTCTCTTCTATTTATTTACCTTTCCCACGATGCTAGTACCCTAGCTTTTTTGCTGTTCGGCGAATTTGACTGAGGTAATGTAATTATCTACAGTAAAGTTTCACCCTTTTACAGAAACGGTTGCATTAGTTTCAGTACTACTAAACGGCAATCTGCATGAAGTGAATAATCTTTTCCATCATAAGGAAAGGCATTTGCAAGATATTTGCTATCCTTGTCAAAAGCTAGCCAATATTCATGGCCGTATTTTTCCGGCTAAGATGGAATATACTGAGTGAAATACACCAGCTTTTACTGGGGAAAATTTGTTCAACAACCGTGATGTACGGACCAGGTTTGTAACAAGCAATGTAATTACATGTGAATCTATCCTACACTATTGAAAAGATGGCATACTTGACAGTTTTGAGCCGCTGGAATCGATTAGATTTCTCATCAAATCTTAGATAATTCAAAATTTTTACTAACCGGTTCCTAGTCGTTCATTTTAGATAATGGTATTCCCCAGTCGTTTGACCAAATACTTGCAATAGAGAGATCATTTGTACCTGATATTCCGCGGGCATTCAATGAGGCTATGCATGCATCTAGCTACCCATCGAAAAGAGTAAAATCTTCATAATTTTGTCTGCGTGCTTTACATCGCTTTATGTGAGCCACTATACATGAACCGATAAATAATATCTTTGTTTTGTAACTCCTTATGAAAGGGAAAGTAAATGTATATTACTGCATATCTTTCAAACGTGTTATGTCTGAATCTTCAGACTAGCTAGAAACGTTTTGAGGAATAAAATCTTCGACTTCGTCAGAGACGAAATGATCTTCATTTCGCATTCCGATTTGCCTTCCGGTATAGAATGCAACATAGAAAGGACTTCTTCACGCTTTAGCCTACTTATTCTGGTCATACTGCCAGTCAGGAAAAATGAAAGCTTTCACAAGAGTTCTACAGTCCACTACAGAAGAGAGAGTTCACTGGATTTCCTAATGCAAAGGACAGCGCACGGTTTTCCTGTGCGGCGCACGACAGCCAGCGCTGTCAGAGCCGACAATGCTAGGACAATAACTTTATTTCATTCTACTGATTTATTTTCCTGGTTTATCATTATATCAATGGAAGGATACAAAGGTACTTTTTCAGGTTTGAAAATCAACTTCACATTGTCAAGGGTGAAATAAAAGCGCTGCAGCACGATACTGTATACATAGTATTGCGCTGCAGCGAGTCTGACAGGCGGGGAGAAGGGAGGGGTAAGGGATGAGGGGCAGACATGACGGCTTCTAAAAACATGAATAAATCTAAAATCAAAATGACTCCATCGGTAGTTCTAGTGTTAAATGTAAGTAAATTGAGAATTTTTTTCTATTCGAGAGTAAATAGTCGATCTTGTTTATCAACTCTTTCAGGACTCAAACGATTAATGATCAGCTAATTTAAATCAATAATTATTTAAGGTTATTCATTATTGCGTTGTCCCTGTAATTACAAGTTAGCATGATCATGCTTTCGCGGTCATGGTACGAGGAGAAATCCATTCAGATCGATTTAAGTTGAAATATCAGGGTTCTCGCAGTATAATCCACGTAGCCAGCTGTTGTTTATGACATTTTGGTATTAGTCTTAATCTCTATTAACTCGTATATGAAGTGTTTTTCTTGAAAATGAATAACCATTGCGAATGTGTCAAATAATCATAGTAATGAATTAACAGTTTAAAACAAAGCCAGGGATTTCCCTCTCTCCGATCATTATCATTTAGATATTGCAATGTGTCTTTAGTAATTTTTTCACAAATGCCTTACAGTTGGAAGAGGATATAGAAAACTACATGGACTAGAAAATTATGTGAGGTCCTTTGAGGGTAAAGAAAACAGTGACACCTCATACTAGATGCCAGGGTTAGAACATCCTAGTCTCTCCAGTCCACCCCCGTATTTAGGAGGAGAAAAACCTTCTGCAGGAGTATGAAGAGCCCCAGGAGGTGCAAAATGGACCATGCCATCCCTAAAAACGGTCACAAGGAGGCTGATAAAGATACATAGGTAATTCAAATCCATTAATGCAAGAGGACCAAATTATTCCTGAGACAACTTAAACTTCCCCACTTCTACAGAAAAGGGATAGCAAAACTGAATAAGGTATTGGAGCAAACATGAGCGAAGATGTTGTTGTTCTCGCACAACTGCGAATTTTCCATTCAAAGTTGAAAATAAGTCCGTTTCTTTGCCCACCCTTGCCAATAATATTAAATGTGACGTTTGTGATAGTACCTCCAGTGAAAACTTGGATTTGCCATTTTGAGAGAGTGCCTTTAATTATAAATCAGACTATTTAGAGCATTGGGAAAGGGGAATGAAGGAAATCAAACGTATAATATTTTACATAGTAAAAAATGCTACTCTGAATTTGGGTATTCAATGTGTAGGTTTCTTATATATTTCCTCATTATCTGATCGTGTTATTAAATACACTAGGCATCTAATAATGCGCCTAAAATTGATAAATTCAAAGATTCTATTCAAGCTCTGGTCAATTTATTTTGGCAATTATTATTCCATTTATAGTTGTGTTATAAGGTCTATGCTACCTCTCATGTTAAAAAGCCAGAGGTATTAATAGTTATGGGAATATACTACCAAAGGAGTTATTGAAAGTGTTAAACTTGTTTGTATCGTATATTGATCCATTGCTCTTGTTGATATCCGTAAAGAAAATTTTTGTACGTTTTACAAAAATGTATCTTTACAAAGTTTTTGTGCAGTGTACACTTTTTATCCAATGCATATAACTGTGTAACTTGTATACAATTTTACACATTATTTAAACAATTCGTACACAATTGTGTACGGGAAATCCTTTGTAAACTGCCTACAAATTGTACTCCAAATTTTCATTGGGTAAGAGAGGAAATTGAAATTTATTTTCTATAAACATGAACTCTTCAGTATTCAGTATGAACTACTGCAACGCAAACAGTTTTTTGAATGCTCTTTGGAGTTATCTCGAAAAAAATTTTCTCTTGGGAGTCAAATCTTATTAAAATTATTTTTAATGCTTTGAATTTTTAAGAACATTGACTAATTCAGGTTAGACAAAAATATGCAACTGTAATTTTTTTAAACAATTAATCTTAACACGGGTTACACCACACAATCGTATTGCTGATACTATCTCAAAGCTCTCATTTAATTAAGGTCTATGGTCAGTTATTTCAGGCAAATTTTAATCGCATTTTTTCGTTTTTTTAAATTATTTTCGGCGAATACAATGGAAAATCCATTTTCGTATGTCGGGTTTTGATTGCATAGTAAAATGAAAATTTTCCCTTTTTATCCAAGTAACATAAACATCTTGTCCTCTTCAATTATATCAGACAGTTTAAGAAGCTCATAATTCGAAAGTATGTTCTGAGTGCAGCCGTGGGAAGGAAATATCTTTAATGCTGTTATAATCAAAAAGTATCTAAGTCAGACTATTTCAAGTTTTATAGATAAACTAGTTGACCCGGCGAACTTCGAACCACCTAACAATCAATGAACTTACAATTTAGTTACACCATTTATAAATCAAGAGCGGCTGTATCGTTTTTAATAATATTTGATCATAATATAATAAGGATTGAAGTTCAATGAAACAACGTAAAGGAGTATAAAAATTGCTCGTCAGAAAGACATTTTCTTTATTGAATCTACATAGGGTGGATCGGAGCACGTTTACGCGGATTTTTTTCAATGAAATTTTTCACGTTTTAGCTTAAGAAATTTTGGGCATTGTGGTTTTATAAATCAGTTAATGAAATAAAAATTTTACGGATTCAGTTGTTGGCTATTTGTGTTATTAACCGTAAAAAATGTTTTTAGGTCCAAGTCTGTTCAGTAAACTTGGTCCATTCACGGGCAGGTTAATACAACGCTAGACCGACGCTTGATGGATGCTCAAAATCGTGTAAGAAAAGCCCCTTTGAAGCCGCATTCGTATTAAATGACTTTAGGCGTGCTAGTTATAGTATCTCTGTTTGGAAAAAATGCACTACGTAAACGTGCTGCATGCGTAAATGCACCACGTTGTGGCCTACACATTCGGGTTTAATGTCTTGCGTCAAGCATCTTCCGATATACATCAGTTTCTGTATGTTATCAGGCGCAAGATAAAGCGAATGAAGCTAAATAAATATAGCGAAGCGAAGCAGTGACGTAACGAGGGGGGGAAGGAAGATTTCGTGCTTTCCCGGCAAATGGACTTAGTGAATAGTTCTCGGGATCGCCACCGGGTCAGGAGCTCCATATCAGCCGACGTTTCGATGTTCGACTCGGTCATGATGTGGATGATCATCCACAAGCCTGAGGACGATGACCTAGTCGGACATCGAAACGTCGGCAGAGATGGAGCTCCTGACCCCGTGGCGATCCCGAGAACACTAAATAACGAGGGCGGTTTTGGGGGATTAAAAACCTCCCCAAGAGCTCAGAGAATTTTATTTAAAACAATTTTGTTACTATTATTAGGGAGACGGATGAGTAAGAAACAAAACATATTTAACTATTCACACAGCCTCAAAACCCACAATTTTGAACCATTTATCTTAAAAAATGTTTTGGGGAGGGCCCCCTAACCTCTCGCTTACCTTAGCGAGTTTTCTATACCCTACAGACCTGTAGTATTAGCTGCGCCTTAACCCCCCCCCCCCCATCATTAATTCCTAGCTGCGGCCCTGAAGCGAAGAAAAAAATACAGTGAATGGTTTACATTCAAACATTCCGAGGAAGTGAAATAAAACTGCTCGATTCGTCGACAGGAACACGGGCATTAGGATTGCCAACATATGCTTGGAGATTTGTTTACAAACACGGTAGTGAGGAGTCAACTCAAGCTGGGCTTGCAATTAGCTCGAATTTAATTTTTTAAATACAATTTAAATATTCTGAATATATTAAGTAATTAAAATGTTATATTGCTACGAAGTTCTGTTATTAAATTGGCATAAGTAAAAACATGTAATTTAACTTGTTGTTTTGACGGACGTAGTAATTGTTTTTGTGTTACTAACTCCTAAAAAAATCCCTAAGAAAAAGATAATTTTTGTAGGAATTATCCTATTTTTTTAATGTCCTATATATTACCCGGGGCTGAGAGGAATCCAAAGAACCTAATATCATTAAAAACGGTGCAGCCGTTTTCGAGTTATAAGTGTTCTAACTAACACGAGTTTTGACTTTTTTTATACATATAGATTTTAAATAATGAATTATTGAGATTTTAAATAAATTAATTGTTTGATTTCAAGCATATTCCAATTGGCCTAAGTAAACTTTAATTGAGCTCTTCCCATCAGTTAAGGTATGCTTTAATCGCCCCATTCTAAGGGTAGAGTACATAGTGATGAAAATCATTCATATCGCTGAATTATTTTGGGTAGAAAGTAGAATAGAGCTTTTAAACTATATCTGAGTACTGGAAATAACGCCTTACCAATGACAAGGAAATGGTCCCACCAGTTGTAAGTACATTTCCTGAAAATCAAACCATTGCTGTCATGCTTGTCCTCTACATTTGGTGATGATACCAGCGTCCAAATTCCCAAATAGATTACTATGACAACCGGAATTGGAATACTCCTCTGTAGGACTTGCTTGTCTGTGAGCTTCATCTTCTGACCAGATGTGACGGTATGAGCCACGTTGATCCTAGGAAGCAATAGAGAGGAGAAAATTAAAATATGTACCGTCATTTTGAATAAATGGCATATTATAATTATTACGATGGCTAAGAAATGAATAGCTCTAGCTTCAGTTTAAAGACATGCCTAAGTATACCCGTTTTTTCAATATTGAGGTGAAAATGAAAAGAAATGAGGTAAAAAATGAAAATTGCTTTTTTAGCCAATAGACAAATAAATTTCAAACAATTTTGGCTTCATGAAAATGCAGTTTAATGACTAAAACAAGGTAGGAAAAATTCATATTATATGCATTAGATTTTAACTGGATGATGGAGAACCGAAACGACGACTTGAATAAAAAATAACTGAGGGAGCAAAGAGATATTTTCATGCTGATCTCGGAAAAAGTACCCTCAGTATTTTACATTGGCATATTGAATTGTTATTAAAATAACTCACAGAAACGCCGCGGCTGAGTTAGGAATTAGGACAGAAAGCAAAAAATTTGCAAATTTTATGGTTAGCTCAGTGGTTATAGACTCTTTGGTAATAACTTTCTGCATTGCTGTTTCACAGGGGGAGAGAGTAGGGATACGGAATTAGTCCGGCAAATATTTGGCGAAGTGCTATAAGTTCTGGTGCTGTTTTTGGATGCCTTTTTAGTTCGTTGCTTAATATTATCTGTGTTAATATTACTGTACCTTAATGTTCCTATACTCATAACCTATTTCTGTTGAAAAGAAGGAAGTATAAAATAATAATTGTGTTAGTTCAGTCATGGTTCGGCATTCAGATGAGGCACTATCCTGGTGCTCCACTTGCGGACGGCAGGTTTTGCAGTGATGTGTGCAGTTCAATCTCCAGTATAAGAGTGCTCAACTCCGTTCGTCCACAATTCGGAAGTGGTATACTTATTATTTGCTTAACTTCAATAATGGTTGAGTGTGGTGCTTGTGACGCAAAATCGTTAATTAAGGAACACCTGCGATGGGTGTGCGTCTGTGTGTCATGCAGACTATGTGCAAACGTCCAAACAGGATATTGAGTATCCCAAAAAAGAAAAACAAATGAAGCATTTCCCAACTGCAGAGCAGTAAGAGGCAAAAACATGATCGCTACTTTACCAGAGAAATTAGGTTAAATAACAATTTCTCGGATGATTCATATGCTTGAAGAATCTAAGAAGAATAGAATGCATATGGAATCTGAGTTAAACAAAGAACTCGTATTTTTTCATGAGAGAATAGCTGAAAACACTAAAGTGCTGCAAGAAAACTCTGCCAAAGTAAGCGAAGAAGCGTGAAAAATGTGAGCGTTAAATCTGATTTGAGTGTCTCTAAAAAGCAGTAGATGACCATGAATAAGTTGCTCCTCGAAATATGTCATCATGGGATTCTTCAACAAGGAAATGATAATAAACTACAGTTTGTCAAAAGTGTGGGGGCTGCACTTGATTTTTAAGTGTTAAATACCTGTCAAAAACCCGTCACACCCGTTACATCTCTTTACTCCACATGCCCACAACAAGGCTATCTGTCATTAAGCGATCTCTTTTCCATACCGTCCCTTTTCTAATACATTC
This sequence comes from Ischnura elegans, assembly GCF_921293095.1. Taxonomy (NCBI): domain Eukaryota; kingdom Metazoa; phylum Arthropoda; class Insecta; order Odonata; family Coenagrionidae; genus Ischnura; species Ischnura elegans. The sequence continues at coordinate 155,042,729 of NC_060246.1, forward strand.
TCTCCCGAGTGATACTGATCCATTTTCTTTGACAGTTAAAAATTTTGCTCGCCTGGCATATTTAACGCATGAATGACTATATACATGGATTGTTTCATTCGAAATTGTAATTCATTATCAACTTTTTAATTTAATATTTTAGATGTCATATGTGCACTTTAATTTGGCAGTTATGCTGTACGTGTACGACTTTATTAAAATAAAATAAATAAATAAAAATATCAAATGATATGGTAGACTCAACGCATTGCCAACGTATTGGGAAAAGTCAAGATGAGGATGGGACCAGAGCAATCGTGGTCAAACTTTTTCGTAGGTAAAACGGGTAGGTAAATCACCTACAAGCAAAAGAAGAAGTTCTCCGTAAGCAACGAGTAAATAAAACCTAATCTACGAGGAACATGGGGATTGGCACCCCAATATACACCAGCACTCAGGACGGAGAATACTCTTTGCTGCCTCAACAGAACTAATGAAAGCAAGAGGGAACAAATATTTATGGTTTCGTCACGGGACAATTTTTTTCGAGAAAAAGGTAAAAAGAACCCATTATTTTGATTAAACCAAATGAAAACCTGGAGAAAATGTACGCATTAAATATTATTGCTACATAATTCGTCGTTGTTTTTTTTCCTTAATGAGTACTTCATCTGTATCAGAATTATACTTGATATTCAAGATCTGTGTACATTCTTCTTATATATTACTTCATTAACATTCACTCGGCGCCTTCAGCGCAAACATACAAATAAATTCAGAGGTAAGGAAAGAAACGGATAGGAACATATAATGGAAAAGGACGAGGACAATAGTGCTGGTAAATGGAAAAAAGCCAGAAATCAGAGGGTAAAAATGCGGCCTTACTGGGACGGCCTTCTTATATATTAGGTGCGCGACTAAGCTCCCACTGTTTTTATAGATGGCTCTAGCAGTGATTGCAGCTCGATTTTGACTTATCGTAAACGACATTAACCAAGCTTAGACATTAGGTACACAAACCGCCTCCCGACCATGATGAATTTTTGTAATTGCGTCAAAGCCGTTTGTTGCGTGAAAATGTCCAAGTTATTGCCAAGTAACCGCCATCTGCGGGAAGAGATGATTTTCTTCTATCATTCCAATAAAACGGTGGTCAAAGCGCATCGAGGGCTCCAAAAAGTTTCGGAGAAGCGGCTATAAGTTACAGTCTAGCCGGCGAGAGTTATCCGATGGTACTTTAAAAGGAGTGGCGGAGAACATGGTTTGCAACCAATCGCTGTCCCCCAAATGCACCTCACACTCTTGCCTAGTCATACAACGTTGTCACATGCTTATGAAGCACTGAAACAAGCCTGAACCACCAAAACAAGCCCTTTCTGCGAATCGCAAAAACAAAGGATTCTACCTATGTATCCTTCACGCTCGTCTTCTTTTCTGGCTGCTTTCTTCACGGAACCCGTTTATTTACATGCGATGTGGGCGTTTCCCTTTCTTACCCGGCAACCTTGCCCCTTACCCCTTCTAGCTGTCAACGGACAACTCTCGGTGGCCGGACTGTAAACAACATGACGTGATTGGTTCCGTCGCTTCAAAGACGGTCATTTCAATGCTGACGACCATCCGCGTGAAGGAAGATCAAAAACCTTCGAGCACACTGAAATGGAGGCACTACTCAATAAAAATCCATGCCAAACTCAAGAAGAGCTTACTTCAGCATTAGGAGTCACTTGCTTAGCCATATCAACCGGTTGCATTCGACAGGAATGATTAAAAAGTAGGGAACATGGGTTTCTTATGATTTGAAGCCAAGGGACGTTGAGAGAAGTTTTGTCACCAATTAAAAACAGCTCCATTGTCAGAAAAAAAGGCTTTCTTCGTCGCATCATGACTAGTGATGAAAAATGGATTAGTACAGAAACTTTAAGAGAAGAGAGTTTTTGGAACTGCCTGTTCATAGCTCTATGTCGTCGGCTCAGCCGATACTCACGGTGCGAAGGTTATACTATGTATTTAGTGGAACCAGATCAGTATTATTTAATATGAACGGTCGAAACCAAACAAAACCATGGGGAACGGTATGGACTCCAATTGATACAATTTAGCTAAGTATTGTGCGCAAAACGGACACAATATGAGCAGAGACACAACAAAGTGATTCTACAGCATGACAACGCCCGATCTTATATTGCTATACCCATTAAAACATACATGGAAACCCAACTAACCCACTCGATATGTTCATCAGATATTGCGCCGTCCGATAATCACTTGTTCGGTTTGATGGCACATGGATAGGCTGATCAGCAGTTTCGCTCACATGAAGTCCTCAAAAAAAGGCATGATTAGTGGATAGCCTCATAAGATGAACACCTTTTCCCGTAACGGTATTCAAGCTCTGCCAGAAAGATTAGAAATAGTTGTATCTAAAGACAAAAAATACATTGAATGATTCATTTTTAACGATTTTTTATAATAAAGTAGTAATTTTATTAATAAATCTGCGAGAACTTGGTCGCGCACCTAATATATTCTCATCACTTTGTTTGGGTACATTTTTATAAATATTTCTTCTATTCACAAGATGCCTAAAATTACAGAAGCTTGTAACACAACGCATGCCACGTGGTGGGCAGTAAACAATAGGATCTCCACCATATTGGGCTCCAAAAGCGAATGACAATAGGAGTATAGGTGGAGAAATGTGAGTCAACGACAGGAGAGAGAGAGGGAGAGAAGGCGGTGGAAGCGAAGCCGTAGAGGACTCTGACAATAGTAACGCAACGAGAGAGATGTGTCCCTGAGGTGCTCTGAGATTGCCTTGAGGGGTTTTGCAAATAAGCCCGGAAATAGAAGCAGTCTTATTTAGGATTTGCCTGCGTTGACCTTGAGAAAAGGGGAGTGCTGCCCAGGAATCAGGACACCCAGATACCCAAGGATTGCGAGTGCAGTGATTGGAGAAACCGGAGTGCCCATAGCACCAACCAACCTGCATGGTCATCTGTCCGTAATTATAAATCCCTATTTATTTTATGTATATGCCACACATGTGTGTAATCCGATAAAATGGACCCAAGAACAACCTTTGTATAGAGATTCCCATTGGAGGAATTAAGATCTAAAGAAAACGAGGTTTGGTTAAATTTTGTGAAGGTTTTTCGTCTGAAGATTTTCACAGCTTCTTTTATGTTTATCTATGTTGGTGGTGGTTTTCGGGTATTGCTGTGTAGAAAACATTTTTACTCGACGTTTCTTCCCTCCTACTGGGAGCATTATCAAGAGAATGGAAGGAATTTATTCTCGTCCCGAGCTTATATTTGTTTTTCGCTACCCATTGTTGTGCCGGATTTGAATTTTAGGCGATAGCCGTTGGTCATTATATTGTGCTAGGAACCCTTTCCATATACGGCTGAGGTTATACCCATCCTCCCTATTAAAATTATTAGGTCTTTTCGCTATTTCGATGGATTCACGTACAAGACGCGGATGGTATTCTTCCGTCTTCGCTAATACCCGTGTAGCGTCAAACATTATTCTATGCCCAGGGCTGGAGGCAAGATGTTCAGCAATAGTTGATGCGTCCCACTGATGTAATTTTAACGCCCTTTCGTGCTCCTTAAGCCTTTGGGAGATTGAACGCTTGCTCTGTCCCACGTAGCTTCTGCCGCAGCAGCAGGGAACCTCATACACTCCCATAGATTGAAGGGGAGGATGGCTATCCTTCGGTGAAGGTAGGATATTCTGAATCTTCTTCACGGTGCACAAGCGAGTCCTAATGTTGCCTTTATGGAGGATTCTGGCAATTCTATCGGTGACCCCGGAGATGTATGGAATTTTAGCGTATGTAAGTGGCTTTTTCCCCTTGTGGCCGTCATCTTGAGGAGGGTGTTTTTCTTTCATTGCTCTTTTAAAGAAAGAGACACTATAACCATTGCCTTTCAGTGCCCACATAAGGTGTTGCATTTCATCACTGATATGCTCAGCATCACACACGATTTTGGCTCGGTGGGTTAGCGTTTTAATGACGCAGGCCTTTTGTTGTGGGTGGATATGCGATGTTGAATTCAGATACCTGTCTGTGTGGGTCTTCTTTCTGTACACTGAATGGCCTAGGCTTCCATCCATTTTTCTTTTAACCAGTACATCTAAGAAGGGGAGACAACCTCCTTCTTCGAGTTCTTTTGTGAATTTTATGTCTGATGTACTGTATTTAGATGTACGTGGAATTTCTCAAGTTTTTCTTTTCCATGTGGCCAGATCACAAAAGTATCATCCACACATCTCAACCAGCATGATGGTTTCTTCTCGCTCGTCTCAAGTGCCTTCTTCTCGAAAAACTCCATATATAAATTGGCAATCACAGATGAAAGTGGGGAACCAATTGCCGCACCACTTTTTTGTTCATATATTTGCCCGTTGTAAAGGAAGTAATTGTTTCTAAGGCAGAATTCTACCAAGTTTGGGTAGTCTTCTGGTAGTCCATCATCTGTAAGAGTTCTTAAAATTTCCACTGAATCGGGGATAGGAACTTTGGTGAACAGCGACGTGATATCAAAGCTGACTAAAATATCTCTTTCGGTCACTCGAAGGTCTTTCAGGATCTCTATAAAATGCGCCGAATTTTTTATGAAGGAGTCCGTTCTACCGACGAAATCCTGGATGCCTCTTGAAAGATAACGGGCTAACTTATAGGTCGGCGAACCAATGGTATTTACAATAGGTCTCAAAGGTGTACCTTCCTTATGGATTTTTGGTAGACCATATGAGCGTGGAGCTCTGGATGCGGAGGGCATTAATTTTTAATGATTTTCCTCGGGAATTGAAGACCTCTTGATCAATTCTCTCACTTTGCGCTCGATTCTGGCTGTCGGGTCTTTATTTAGTCTCTCGTAAGTATCGTCATCCAAAAGGGAGAGAACTTTCTTGCCATATTCTTCCTTATCCATGATGACCGTTCATTGCCTTTGTCAGCTGGAAGTACGAGGATGTTGTTATCACACTTTAATTCGTTCAAGTAACGTAGTTCAGCCGCTGGTAAATTTAATTTAGGCATTTTTGAACGTCGAAGCACTCGAGAATAAGAATAATCGTTGAGAATAATGTTTGACGCTATACGGGTATTAGCGAAGACGTGAATCCATCGAAATAGCGAAAAGACCTAATAATTTTAATATAGAGGATGGGTATAACCTCAGCCGTATATGGAGAGGGTTCGTAGCACAATATAATGACGAACGGCTATCGCCTAAAATTCAAATCCGACCACCTGAAAACTCCAAAGGCCAAGAATATTCTCAAGCGAACCAGCCTAGCTCTCCTACGTGAACGTGTTCGTGCTACGCGTATGTCACTTTTTGTGGTGGCGGAGGAATTATATCACCTTCATTTGGAGCTTTCTGGGATATTGAATCGTGAGTACTGGGACATCGTAGATAGAATTACTAATAGTTCATCCGCTCATACTCTCAAAGATACCACTCTCAAGCAGAAGCGCAAATTTGAAAATTTCGCATTGAGGCAGGAGAAGCCGCAGACTGAACTGCCAAGTGCGGTTTATAATCTATCGAAGAAGAATTTGGCCCAAGAGACAGTCTCAGTTCTTTCAAAAGGGTTGAACTTTGCAATTGCGCCTTAGAAGCTACCAGCGGATAACATCATTGAAGGAGCAGAGGCTGCAATACGTCTTCTTCCTCCAGACAAGGCTGACAGCATGAGATATGAAATTGTGCGAAAGCTTCGACGTTCAAAAATGCCTAAATTAAATTTACCAGCGGCTGAACTACGTTACTTGAACGAATTAAAGTGTGATAACAACATCCTCGTACTTCCAGCTGACAAAGGCAATGAAACGGTCATCATGGATAAGGAAGAATATGGCAAGAAAGTTCTCTCCCTTTTGGATGACTTTACTTACGAGAGACTAAATAAAGACCCGACAGCCAGAATCGAGCGCAAGGTGAGAGAATTGATCAAGAGGTCTTCAATTCCCGAGGAAAATCATTGAAAATTAATGCCCTCCGCATCCAGAGCTCCACGCTCATATGGTCTACCAAAAATCCATAAGGAAGGTACACCTTTGAGACCTATTGTAAATACCATTGGTTCGCCGACCTATAAGTTAGCCCGTTATCTCTCAAGAGGCATCCAGGATTTCGACGGTAGAACGGACTCCTTCATAAAAAATTCGGCGCATTTTATAGAGATCCTGAAAGACCTTCGAGTGACCGAAAGAGATATTTTAGTCAGCTTTGATATCACGTCGCTGTTCACCAAAGTTCCTGTCCCCGATTCAGTGGAAATTTTAAGAACTCTTACAGATGATGGACTACCAGAAGACTACCCAAACTTGGTAGAATTCTGCCTTAGAAACAATTACTTCCTTTACAACGGGCAAATATATGAACAAAAAAGTGGTGCGGCAATTGGTTCCCCACTTTCATCTGTGATTGCCAATTTATATATGGAGTTTTTCGAGAAGAAGGCACTTGAGACGAGCGAGAAGAAACCATCATGCTGGTTGAGATGTGTGGATGATACTTTTGTGATCTGGCCACATGGAAAAGAAAAACTTGAGAAATTCCACGTACATCTAAATACAGTACATCAGACATAAAATTCACAAAAGAACTCGAAGAAGGAGGTTGTCTCCCCTTCTTAGATGTACTGGTTAAAAGAAAAATGGATGGAAGCCTAGGCCATTCAGTGTACAGAAAGAAGACCCACACAGACAGGTATCTGAATTCAACATCGCATATCCACCCACAACAAAAGGCCTGCGTCATTAAAACGCTAACCCACCGAGCCAAAATCGTGTGTGATGCTGAGCATATCAGTGATGAAATGCAACACCTTATGTGGGCACTGAAAGGCAATGGTTATAGTGTCTCTTTCTTTAAAAGAGCAATGAAAGAAAAACACCCTCCTCAAGATGACGGCCACAAGGGGAAAAAGCCACTTACATACGCTAAAATTCCATACATCTCCGGGGTCACCGATAGAATTGCCAGAATCCTCCATAAAGGCAACATTAGGACTCGCTTGTGCACCGTGAAGAAGATTCAGAATATCCTACCTTCACCGAAGGATAGCCATCCTCCCCTTCAATCTATGGGAGTGTATGAGGTTCCCTGCTGCTGCGGCAGAAGCTACGTGGGACAGAGCAAGCGTTCAATCTCCCAAAGGCTTAACCCTAGGAAGACTGAAAAAAAATTATCGCGTAGTAGCCTGACTGAGTCCAATGAACCCTTAAACATTTTTTCCACAATATTACCAGTGTATGATGAATTTAGGCTGAGTTAAGTGATGGTTTCCAACTTATTTACTTCCCCAACATATTTCTTCACGTCTTTATTATTATTAAATTATTTTGTTGGAAGCTAGTACTGCAGGGAAGCATAATATTATTCCCTCTACCACAAATATCACTTTACCTACCCCATTTTTATGAATATTTATTAGCATAATTACATTAACACAAATTAAAAAATTGATTTTTTGTCAATGATAAATAAGATATGTAACAAATTTAATGAAACAAAAGTATGATGCATTTACAAATGTTTTTAAATTACTGCTATGCTACAACAAGCCTTGATTGCATAAAATTTCTGAATGCTCTTGACATATATTTTTCGCACATCGTGAAGAGGATGTTCGTGTCTTTCTATCCTTATTGTTGTTGTACTTACGACACTTATTTTCCTAGGTTGCTAAGGTTGTCAAGGAGTGTGTCACATTTTTTTTCGCGATTTAAATTCATCCGATATTGATATTCTCTTGGATTCCATGAGATTGATGAAATACCGCTTTGTTAGGAAACCCTATAGGCTGTATGGCATTTACAGACGTGAGCTCGAGTGGAATCCCTCGTTTATTTTACCTTATGATCTCTACAATCGCTAAACCTTTGGAAAGTAGTAGGCAGTCTACTTTCACATATTATGTTTCTGGCTGATTAGTCCCTCAACCATACCTGTAACTAATCTTTTCCCTTGATTGACCTCTCACCTTTTATCAGAGTATATACCTGTGCAGACTTGGATATTCCACTTGTATGAATCACCACTACCACTTGCAGCCGAAATTCTAATTTTATTCAAAATTTTAATTCCATACCTTCATGGTTTTCATGAAACATACTGTGTAAAGGTACAGCGCCCACGGAACATCAATAACTGTTCGTCATCAGGATCCTGGCACGAATGCATATTCAAATATTCATTCTGCTCATCAAATATCTCTCTAATAGTCTGCAACTTATCTTCGCCTCTACTTTTCCTCATTTCTGTCGTATCATCAAATCGAATAACCTGCAGTATTATTTTCACCCTACAATACTGTGGAATATTGGTCGCCCGTCTAGTTTACTCCAGAGTTGTGAAACATTTTCATTTTTGACTTGTAAAAACGGTAAATATTAGCAATCCCAGAACCTTATTTATTTCAGAGTCATTTTCTTCATTCTAAAAAGCCATTCAATAGTGGTCCATTTTCTAACAACATCAAAGATGTTAGGACGCAAAATTAGCAAAAAAGGAGAAGACAGAATAAAAATTCCGCACGGCGCACAGGATATGACACAAAATATTACGCCTTCGCATTCTACCCTTTTTAGTGGCATGAGGATTTGTTTACCACTCCTCTTTCAGATTGCGTAAAATAAAACCTTTCTCCCGATAGGAATTCCCAATAACCGTATTTCTATCATCTTCTCAGAAAAATGAAGAAAAATCGCCCAAGGTTCAGTTCTTCTCCATCCGCACTCAACATTTTAGGCTTCATCTCCACCGAAGTCACTACTGCCCTCCTCCTGTCAGCGCTGTATGTTTAGATGCTGAACACGTCCTTCTGCAATCTTTAGATGAACGCACTCCAAATGTGTGCCACTATTAGCAAGCCTGTCGATATCGTGGCAATCAAATTGATCGATTTATCATTCCAAGCTGTACTTAGATATAAATGGAAGATAACATTGTTCGTGCTACTCCTTAGTTATGAATTTTGGTAATCATTAGCAAAGCACTGTCTCATATTATGTTTCTGATATCATCAAGCAATTCAAAGAGCTCAATAATTTTACTAGAACAGCTAATTTGTACAATAATTATAAACAATTCTTTTTTATTATTACCTACCTAAAAATATCTTGATAGCTATTTTGACTGTAATATCCAAAGGACGACGCCGACTTCTTAGCTCCTCAACTTCACAGTAAGTATATAAATAGTCCCTCTATGAATTCAGTCACATCAATACCTCACTACACAAAATTTGGTGCCACTAAACATCCGG